>NC_053402.1:9707323-9929823 GCF_016859285.1 Xiphias gladius
TGTGCGGGAGCTGAAATCAAGCCTGCTCGGCAGCATTGGTAGTAGCAGCAGTTCCTGGGAACTCTGGGTTGATAAAGGAGAATCCCTGGAACTCGTCCTGGTCCAGGTTTTGAATCACTTCCTCATCAGGAGGGGTCAGCACCGGCGGGTGGCGTGTGAAAAAACGATCAAAGTTCTCGGCATCCCGTCCACACTGTTGAGGAGGGCAGGGAGGGATGGAGTACAAGGTTGGGAGGGGTGGATTGGGAAGGGGAGAGTGGGGATGGAGAGGAATGGATGGATTGGGGTGGGGTGGGGGAGTAGGAGAGGAGAACAAAAGAAGGGGAATGGCGGGTTGAACCAGGGTGTGAGATGACATTACTTGAACATGGTTTCAAATATCAGAGCAGGTGCCAGTACTTTGGGTGTGCTTGATTCAACTCTCCATTTTCCATGGCTAAAAGGCAATTTGTTATTACCTTCAAAGTGATACAAAAATACCACTCTAAGGAGATTATAAATCAAGTACACCACAGGTGTTCCTTTTTCAAATATTTGAAACATATTCAACTCCAATTTTAAAAAGATCAAGGCCACTGAAGTCTCAAATGTCCTGTTGTAGTGCACTACATTGGATAAAGATATGGGCGTACTTTTTGGCAACAAGCATTTCACTAAAAACAAAAAAAAAAAAAAAAAACATCCCATCATGGCTGTAAGTAAATAGCCAAAAACAATTTTCGTGGCATTTCATCTTGATTTTTTTCTTGTAACACTTGGATTTAATTGGAATTTCTAAATAGTTGCACAAGAAAAGGCTCAAAGCCATGAGATGATGATGGTGTAATTGTGGGTTAATTGTGGGTTAATTATATGCTGCAGCTGTGGAGACATGCTGAGATATGTTAACCCAAATCAGACAATCAGTGCACAGACTGAGCACTGGGAACAACTGAAAAAGCTCTTCAGATATTTGCTCGGAAGCTACGCACTTAGTCAAATCGTTTCAGTCACTTTCAAATTATTCTGTATATGATGGTTAAATGTCATCTTGAAATATCAGCTGATATATAACAACACTGACACCTATTCTTGACATTGAGAGTACATGCTGTATGTAGAATTTCAGTCCACTTCATTTCCTCTTTCTGACCACTGGGAACCCAAAAAGAGCTTAAAACCCATGAGATGTGCGTCCGTCTAAGTATATAAAACAAGTTATTAACTTGAAAACTATATTTTCCCGACAGTATGCCTCAAGGGGACTTTGGGCCAAGTTACTCCTTTTTTTCCATCTCTATCACTGTGCTGAGCTTTAATTAACACAACAAGGATTCAGTGTCCTCTGACATCACCCAGAGGAAAACTACAAACTCATTAAATCTCTGTTACTCAGAAAACCAAATGAAATTAAGCCAGACTGTTTAGAGTTTGGGGAAAAATGTGGAATGAGAAATACACCAGGGTCAAAGAGAATTTGCAGCTAATTATTTGCATTTGTTTTAACCTGTTTGGGGAACCAGATGGGAAGAATTTACCACATGGGCAAATGAAATCAGTATCAGGTATCAGTTCAGTAGACAACACCTCTCCCATGAGTATATCAGCTGATGTGTTAAGCATCTCCCATATCATGCTCAAATACTCAAATACTCAATAGCAGGGATGTAAATGGGTTTGGTTTTGATGAAATGCTCCCATAGTGGAAAAGAAGTGCTTTTGCAGCAATGCGTTTGCTTTGAGCCAAACCAGTGGTTGTTAAACTTTGAGCCAAAAGGGCACAAAAAAGGGTGATATCTTTCTGTAAGACTTTAAAACCTATGTTTTGATATAGTTTTAAATAAATGCTGTGGTACTGGGAAGCTTCAGTGTAAAGTATTGCACTCCAGGACAGGTTTCATTTGAGACTGAGCTCCAGAGCATGCAAATAAACAGAATCAAACATGAGAAAACCGTGAACACAGAGAGGACAAATAAAAATGTGTGGATGGAAGGACACATGGGTAAATGCATGGCAGCAGTGCTCGGTGAACAGATAGATGGATGGAGTCTTATGGAGGAGGATAGATAAATAGACTGACAATAGAATGTTGAAAGGACAGACAGATGAAGACAGTTGGACAGCAATAACTTTAAATGAAAGTCCATAGTGATGGTATGAACATCTTTTATCTGTCAGATGAATGAACAAACCGACCAGTCAGTCAGTCTGTTAATTGGTCAGTCAGTCACTCACACATTCAAAAGCTCATTGGCGCAACCGTCAAACAGACTCTTCAAAGGCATTCACAGTGTTAGGAAACTAACTTCTGACCAAAGTGAGACTGCCACTTCAACCGGCAGTAGGGATTTTGAAAACATCAAACATCCTTCATAAGCAATTATCCGTCACATGCCAGTCTGAGGAAATAAGGTTTTTAGTCAGAAAAAAAAGGGAGGCCCTCTTTTAAACAATGCACACACCGCTTAAATAAGTCTGATGGCATAGCACCAAAAAAGATCAAAGAACCACCTTCAGCCAAACTGAACCCTGTACTTTTATGCAGGGTACACACAATGGTTCTTCAAAAAACTGAGCCTTTATTTGTTCTCCTCAGTGGGAGGAAAGACAGGAAGAGTAAAAATAGCAAGTGACAGTGCAAAAGGCTGAAAGACAAACGATGTTAGAAAGATGAGATCAAACAGAAAGACGAGACAGAAGGGGAGAAGATAGAAGAAGAGATCAGACAACATATGTTAGAGGCCACATCAGAGGACTCTGCAGAAACACACCTCAGTGTTAAACCAGAGCCAGGCCCTAACTGTGACCTCTAACACACACACACACACACACACACACACACACACACACACACACACACACACACACACACACACACACACACACACACACACACACACACACACACACACCCAGCGGGCCAAGACAGCTGCATAAAAAGCTCAACTCAGAAAAACTCTTTAGCAGCAGTGTGACCTAAGGCTGTGTGAGTGTGTGTACACATAACGGTTTGTGTGTGTGTGTGTGTGTGTGCATGCGCTTGTGTGTGAGAGTCTTAGTATGTGATGACATCATTCTGACTCGAGTTATGATCAAACTAATTTTGTCGCAGCAAAACACAAACACGCAGTTGGTTTAGGTCACTCTCGCTGACACTGCATAGACGTGCGCTTATTCCCTGGAGGTTTGCTCTAAACTCGATCCAACCCCAGCGAAGACACAAACACTTGCAGCACATGCAGAATGAGACTGCACCAAAATGCTGCGCTTTAGTTCAACAGCTGAAACCAATCAAGCAAATGCAGATTCAAAACTGGTCTCCAAAATCTAAAAAATCATCATCGGTAGCATCTGGGTCTTTACCACCGTATTCACCTTCTTGCTCATCCAACCCACATTCATCACTGCACCTTTCGCATCACTATCATCTTCACAACAACCATCATCAACGTTTCTGGTATTATTACTATCACCAGGCCTGCCCTCATCACCACACATTCTTCACCCTGACTTACCTGCGTGCAGTGTTCCATTCAGAGGAGGGGAAAGAGGCAGAAGTATCACATGTAAAGTGAAAAGGTGACTAAAACAACAGAGACAGACTAAAGACACGTGTCGAGGTAAAACAGAGGAAGTTAGAATGAAAGAAGGGAGTAAAATCTTTTCTGCAACCACAACAAAACGTCGCTATAAGCAACATTTCACCAGGAATTTAATCACTACGAGAAATTAAACTCCTGGCGGGCGACTCATTTGAATTGTACATTCTTATTGGGGGTCAAGTCGGTATGAGTGGGGTCAGACTTACAGCTCTGGGTTTGAATGGCGGCTGCACCTCTTTGTTCTCCAGTTTCTCCCAGTCCATGTAGCGGAAGAAGCTGTGCTCCCTGATGTCCCTCTCCCCCTCTGGACCACAGCCCAGTCGTTTCGCTGGATGCTTTGTCATCAGCTGGACAAGCAGAGAGATGAGAGAGAATTATTTCCTTTCTTAAGTTCTTCCCTCAATCTAACCTTTCTTCATTATTTGTTTGCGTATATGCAGCTGCCGCAGACACCAGGTTTTTTATTTCCATCCCAACTTCTTTCTCTTTTTTCTCTCATTGCACCTCCTATTCTTTCCAAACTCTGTCATTAATGTAACATGTGATGCAAAAAATTTAAGGCCATCCACCCAAATAGTTGTTGAGGTAGTTCATTCTGGACCAAAGCGGTGAACTGAGCAACACTATCATCACAAGTGCCACACTGCGAGCATGGCTGAAAAGTAAAATAAGCTGCTTAGTCGTTTCTTTCTTAGCACCTTTGCACATTTCCTTTTAGGAAACGTGTGAGCATCTTTTCAGGATGTATGTTCTCAAGCAACAACCCCTGACCATGTGCAAGCTCAACGAAACTTTAACACAAAATTAGCAAAAATAACAGACAAGGTTCGATTGCAAGAATATTTCAGGACTATAATGATTTTCTCGCTGACAGCAAGCTAAATGCCTTTAATTATTACAATTTAACAATGTGTAGTGTCTTGACTTGTACGATTTACATAAACTATTTGGTAGGCATAATCCTAAACCAATAGACAGGTCTGTATCTCATCTATGCTCAACAGTATGCTGCTGTGATGCCCCAAATTTCCCCTTTACAATCATTAAAGTTTCACCTCATTTATTCCTGTCTCTTTCCCTCAGTGTTTCCAACCATTATTCCTCCTTTCATTTATCTCTGTTTATAAATATATGTCATTACAATTCTTATTACTTATTCACCTCCATTTTTTTCTTTCTTTTTAACCATCCATCCATTCTACTATCTATCATGTTAGATGCCTCTCCCTGGGGACCAAATATAAGCCACCAAGCCACTGCCTGCAGAAAAATGAACAACTGTTGGTATTTTTGTGTTTTACCACAACAGCTTTCCACAGGCATAATTAAGAACCGTTTATGATGGATGTCCACACAAAATCTTAAGAGCAGCATCAGGGCTGGTGACGTCAGTGTGAGTGTGTGTGTGTGTGTGTGTGTGTGTGTAGGTGGGGTGTGCCTCCCTCAGGCAGAGCAGTCATAACTCATTACATATAAAACTAAAATAACATTTTCCACGGGTCAGTCAACATTAAACTGCGCACACACACATACTCACATGCACATACGTGTGCATATAGAAACACTGGCTGGTCAAAGATAAGTGCATGGGCCCGCACGCATGCGCTCATCCACATACATACATATATCCAAATTAACGAGAATGCAAAAATTTAGGAATACCTTCCCAGATGAAAAATACAAACTGTTTGTTCTGAATAGTTTTGTCAGACGCATTGATAATGTGTCACTCTCTCTCTTTCTTTGTATCCGTTCCTCCCGGTCCCGTCTACACTGATGTCTGTCTTCCTCTTTTGAGCTGTCCTGTGAAGTTGGTGTGGCGTAGAAGTGTGAATGTTTCTGACTGACGGACCCACGCTGAAATGACCATGCCGGACAGTGTCTCATCATCAGTGTTTCTAGATGTGCAACTCTGAAGACCACTTTAGCAACTTCATTTGACAAAACAATGTAGCGATGTCTGGGCATACATCATACTAGCTTCTTCCTCTGCTGTCATTGACTGAGATAGAGCAGGACATTCAGTCGACCACAAAGCAGCTGGACCCAAGCAAGTCAGTGATTGTAGGGTATTCATGGCCTATGTGAAAATGGCACCGCATACTTGTTCTCATCACTCAGTACCAGTAAGCTGCATTCACATTCCAGCAAAACTGGGCTTATTAGGAAGCTATACTATCAAGGTATTTCCATTACCTTCTAGGCTTGATTTCCATGCAAGAAAGGTGGCACAAGAGCAAACACACAACAATGTCATATATCATTTCTATGATGGGTAAATTCATCATTTTCAAAATGACCAAACAGGTGCTGGGACATAAAATTGACTTGTGAATATTTATTAATGTTGTGGCTGCAATTGGACCTGTTTGTACCAAAAAGTGTCAGAGCTGAGTCTTTGTGTTTATGCAGATCAAGTGGTGCCCTGCAATTTTGTTTCAAATTTTTTTCCACAACTGCATTTCCACCTGTGCAGACAACCTCTTATGCAAGGAGCAATTTTTGTGGCTTGAATTATTATTAATTATGTCATGTATTTGTGGAATCTGTAAGGTCCCTTACTGTGAGTTGATTAAATACCTGAAGCCATCATAGAACAGCAGGAATAATTCAATTATAATAATGTGTTCCACAGTCACATAGTGGGTATAAATTGCATGGGAATCTAACAAAATAAGTGTAACCTTTTGTGTTTTAGACTGTTAAATTGGTCGACAATAATTGATTCCACCTTTATACACTCAAAACATTAAAGGAGTAAAACAGGTGAGCCAACCCATCAAAGGTGTCGAGACACCATACTCCAAACATCCTGTCCTATGAATTTCTCTGTGTGTGTGTGTGTGTGTGTGTGTTTGTGTGTGTGTGTTTTTGCCTGCCCTTGCATGTGTAAGGACATATCTGGACAATTACTCTGTGCTGTAGAACCATGAAGTAGAAGAAATCCTGCACCCTAACACTGAAGCACTACAGAATATACTAGCAGCCAGTTTGTGTGTGGCCCTTTGCTGGCTATGAAATATGGATGCTGGTTAGGGTGGAAGCAGGGGAGTGGAAATGTCTCTGATCACTCCCTCTCCACACATGTGCTCCACCACACACACAAACCACAAGCCTGCCTTCTGTATACAATAACTCAGTTCTGTACAGTATGTAGTCAGGAATTCAACTCTTTAATTGTAGTTCTAATTATAATTAAGGAATTATCCACCGTAAAAGTGTCTTAATTTTACACCCATCCATACCTGACAATATACTCATACTAACCGTTAACAGTAACAATAGGTTTAGGTGTTCGTACTTGTTACTTTTAAACTATATTGCAGAAAATATTTTTTTCTTCAAAACTGGCCAAAGTCAAACACTTTTAAAATTGTGTTTCAAGTTTTATACTGATATTCAACAATCATTTTGGAAAAACACGAGGCAGGGAGACCAGAGTCTCTATTTCTATTTCAGCAGCTGAAACAGATCAAGATACAGTGCAGTCAGACATACGAGACAGGAGACTAGGAAACCTGCAATTCTCTTGCCGGAATTTTCCTTTGACTAAACTCCTTTTTTGACTGATGATCTCCACAGAGGACAGTCCTGATTTTAGTTTGGTAATTTAAAACATCGACAACTACTCTTGCAAAATAAATCTGTAAACCTGAACTAGAGCAAACCCTTTCATTTTCAAAGGACAACGGGCTATTTAAGTTTGAGTTTGGCACGATAACATCATGTTCACAGGCTGCATTGACTTCACTGCGGACAACTGAAAAATGAACTTTACATGATTTTTTTTTTCTTTTTCAAAATGGAAATATCTTGTAGTGTTTAAAAAGGAAAGCTTCATGTAGTCCTCACGCACACACATACACACACACACACACACACACACATTCATGAATTGAATTAACCCAGGCAGTGCTGGCAGGGCATAGTGGGAGCTGTGGGGGTGGACGGAGGCGAGCTTTCACGCTCCACTGAAGATCCACCGTTGTAGTGCTACAACCCCAGTAATCATCACTAATACATAACACAGTCTGTGTATGTGTGGGTGTGTGTGTGTGTATCTCAGTGAACATATTTGTCATCAATTTGCCTATGACTGTCTTTGACTTTAAATTTAGTATGAGGACATACAGTGTGACTAAAGTAATCTGCTTGTATGTGAGAATGTGTGTCTTAATTCATGCTTGCACTGTATGTTGATGTTAACATGTTTGTGTTTTTGTGTGTGTGTCTGTGCGGTTGGTTGTAGGTTATTGTTGATCCTATGTAAGGCTGGAGCTTTAAAGACAATTATAAAAGAGAGAAAAAGAAGCAGAGCTTTTTTCTTTCATTTTCTTTCTTTTCCTCTCCTTTTTCAAACAAGACCAGGTTGAAACCTAGAATATGGCTGGACCGCCCCTTATCAGTTTGCTTCTCTCCTCCTCTCTCTGCTAACATATACAGTATTTTAATACAGCCGCATTCCCAACAAAGCTGTTCTCATTTACATGTCTTTTCTGTTTCTATTGTCAGACAAAAGAACAAGTACGATATATAGTAGTGACTGAAACGCGGCGCATTAAGGCTACATGTTAACCAGCAGTCACTTCCAAGCCATTTCCGAGCTGCTGCACTGCAGTGCTAAAATCCTGATTTTATAACCACGACGTCATCTGACAAACCATACACTCACCATACACATAAGTTAAAGACAACGGCTGTGCTGTGATTTCGGCTATATTTACCTGTAAAATGGGAAGCTCATTCACGTCTATGCAGCTGCCGTTGGGTCAAATGAATGTGACACCTAGAGAGGTGTGCCTGCGGAGGTGGAGTCCAACCTCGTACCCGCGGGGCAATAGTGGCAACTCTTTTATATGGAAGGTAGATAACGTTTGTCCTAAAAGTCGCTACATTTGTTGCTAGGTGCTTTTGTGAAGAAAGTTTGCTAAAGGGATGTGAAAAAGGTGGTTAAGTCTAATGACAAAGTCGCTAAATTGGTAAACTCCAACACTCGACTGGCTGACCAGTGGTGTAACTTAATGACTTAGTCATTCAGTCATGGACATTTGCATTTTTAGGGCTGGCCTCGCTGTTGTGGTCCAGTCAAAAACTGTGAACATATCATTTTAATGAGCAAAAATATATTTTTTTAATCTTCATTATTCAACTATGTGAGCATGTTTCATGTCTGTGCATGTGTGATACACAGTAAAGGATAGGCGCACTACTGTGAAGCTCTAAAGCAGAACTCGGTTGGGTCTTGAATTCCAGTGAAATCATAGAGGGAGATGACATACTGTGTATAAAAAGGACTAAATATATCAGCCAGTGTGAGTTTGTGTGTTTGTGTGTTTGTGTGTGTGTGTAGTTTGTCATGGCCAGTGAAGTGTAGAGTTAGGAGATGACACAGAGAGGTGGAGGTTTGATAGAGACGACCTACTCCGTTCCTAGCAGTAATCAGCTCACACACACACACACACACACACACACACACACACACACACACACACACACACACACACACACACACACACACACACACACACACACACACACATACAAACACACAAACCAGTCCAGCCCAGTCCAGCCCAGTCAAGCCCAATCCAGCCCAGCTGGGAAGTGTCAGGGCATCATTTGGAACTGGTCGTTTTTTTTCTAAAGAAGAGTTTCCACAGCCAACTGAGCACAGGCTTAGGCTATTAGAGCAGTGCAATTCATGCTCGCGTGTGTGTATGTGTGTGCAGAGAGAGAGAGCAAGAGAGATAGGGAGAATGTGTGTGTGCATGTCTGATAGAGAGGATGTACAATGAAAAAAGCGAAGCAGCAGCTTAACAATGAACGCTGCAGAAAGAGAAGGACAGGAGAAGAGAGCATTACGACAGAGAGAGAGAGAGAGAGAGAGATGGGAGCAGGACAGATAGCAAGAGTGAACAATGTTGTTTCACTCCAAATAAATGTTCCCTCACAATGGTTTTAATTATGCAGATAATTTTGATGTCCCTCTCTGCCTCCCGCTCTTCCGTTCACCTCCTCCCTTTTCTTTTTTCCTGCTTCCGTCCCTCAAATTTAATACTCTCCCACCTCTCCTTTGTGTGTGTGTGTGTGTGTGTGTGTGTGTGTGTGTGTGTGTGTGTGTGTGTGTGTGTGTGTGAAAGAGAGGAAGTGAGAGAAGAAAGGGACCAAGATAGAAAGAAAGAGAGGGATTTTGTGAGGAGGGAGCAAGATTTAGCCTGCAAGACAAAGACTTGTGGAGCATGTCTGTGTGTGTGTTTTTGTGTGTTTTTGTGTACACTTACCCCTTTACAGATAGCGACAGCCTCCTTGGACATCGACTTGGGATAGGAGACGTGATGCTCCATGATGGACTGAAATAACTCATCCTCATCCTCACCGTCAAATGGAGGCTAGAGAGGAGAGGAGAGGAGAGGAGAAGAGAGAAGGAGGGAGGAGAGGAGAGGGGGAGGAAGGAGGGATGAGAGAAGTGGAGAGGAGAGGAGGGGGAAGGTGGGAGGAGAGGAGAGGAGAGGGGAGGGCAGCACAGGACAAATAGAGGATATTTAAACTGAATCATCAAAAGCTTTTTTGATACCGCAGGACTGTAATACTCAAGAACTCACAATATCCACTCCAAATGAGATATCCGGGATTTGAAAATGTCACATCTACTCTTAACAATTATTAATGCCATGAGAGAAAAACTCATTAAGGGATATAATTTAATAGCTAACCTTTCATTACACAGTGTCAGATTTTAAAGGCTACGATCATGAGTGTTTGTTTTATTCACATTCAGTCATGAATACAAATGCAGATGAGAGGACCTCAACTCACATTCGTGCTGTTTCACAAGACTGTTTTATCTTTTTAAAAAAACCGAGTTTAATAATACTATTTATAAAGCTTATTCGATAATAAACCCACATAAACTCGCACACTGACACACACACACAAAGACAAACCTGTCCAGCGAGCATCTCATACAGCAATACTCCAAAGGCCCACCAGTCCACAGATTTACCATAAGGCTGGTAGGCTATGATCTGAAATATCAGAGACTTTGTTCAGAAGAGTTGCCATCGTAGCTTATTTCACTGTGGTAAGGCAAGGCAGTGCATAAGAACACTTCTTAAAACACGACTTTGAATACCTCAACAAAATCAATGAAGTAGGTACCTGAAAACCATTTCAGCAACATACGTATAATCCCTCATCCAACCTCAAGAAAAAAATAAAATAATAATAGCCACACCAGCCATGATCAGGGAAGACGCAATACTTTTGTTTTTATTAGAGGGTGCTCGTATATGACCACTCAGTGTCACAGATCAGCCAGCCTAGTTTGTCTTTCCACGGGAACATTGTTGACTAAACTCAACTAGGTAAGAATATGTAAGGAAACCACAACCTCTATTGTAGTACTCATTATACCATCCCTTTAAAATAGAATACAGTTGTATTTACCAAAAGGGACAGCTGTGACTGAGGTGGTACATGAGGCAATTGTAATCAAAGTGGGCCGCTATGCTGATTAACAGCCCGTTTAAATGAAGCTACAATGAGTTCAAACTGATTTAGGATACACATGGTACATTTTGATTCTCCACATTTCCTCACATGATTAGGTGGCTACCAGAAGCATTAGAAATGTTAGCAGTAATTGTAGTCCTTTGATATTACAGTGAGAAATTACAGCAGGACCCCCGTCACTGATGCAAAACAGAGCAAAGCAACTTCAGGGCATTGACAAGACAACCAGTGCACTAAAGGAATTGTGGGTGTGAGTGTCTGTGTCCTGTCGATCAGTGGGTCAGTGGTGGAGGTCATATTCTGATACTTGAGTTGTGTAAAAGTACTAACCCCACATTGTAAAAATACTCCATTGAAGGAAAAGTCCTGCTTTGAGAATGTTACTTAAGTAAAAGTATGCAAGTATAATCGGGAAAATGTACCTAAAGTATTGAAAGTAAGTATTCAATGCAGAAGAATGTCCCCTGTAAGTATTACACTGTGATTTATATCATTAGATTATTATTACGGATGCATTAATGTTTAAGCAGCATTTTATTGCTGCGGTCGGTTGAGCTGGAGCTAATTTTAAATATATTATTGCAGGTAATGTTTATTTTAATTATTATTATTACTATTGATTTTATGGATGTTGATTATTTTCTCAATCAACTGATTTGTTATTTGGTTCATAAAAATTCAGAAACTATTAAGAAATACCATCATAATCACCCAGAACCAAAGTCACACCTTTGTTTTTTTTTCCAACCAACAGTCCAAACCTCAAAATGAGTTCAAATAAACAGCAATTATTAAAATAATTACACAGAAAAGACAACAAACTGTCACTTTTTAGAAGCTGAAACCATAAACGTTCTGGCATTTTTACATGAAAAATGATGATCAAAATAGTTACTATTAATCTGATGTCAATCAACTAATCAATAAATTAACTAATGGTTTCATCCCTAATTGTTTATGCTGTTGGTAGTTTTATCTATAAGAAAGCATCATATTCTATTAGTTCTTCACATGTTTTGTATGTAAAAATCTTTTAAAGTATCTAGTAAAATAAATAAAAGTATCTGTCAAATAAATGCAGGTGAGTAAAAAGTACAATATTCCCCCACGAAATGTAGCAAAGAGGAAGAATAAAGTGGTATGAAATGAAAATAATCAAGTAGAAGTACCTCAAATTCTTACATATTCAAGTACAGTACTTGAATAAATATACTTAGTTACTTTCTACCACTGCACTGCGTGTTACTTTACTCTGTGGCAGCTGTGTCAGTGCAGGGTTCAACAGAACATTTTATGTGAACAGAGGCCAGAGACAACGACACAGCTGACCCGACCAACATCACTCACTTACACAAACATACACTTTACCTCAGGAGCTATGTAGTCCGGTGTTCCACAGAAGGTCTTGGTGGTGACTCCGTCATGCATATTTTCTTTACACATGCCAAAGTCTGCTATCTTAATGTGGCCCTCACAGTCCAGCATCACATTGTCCAGCTTCAGGTCTCTACAGTAGAGGAAAACCACATTAAAGGGGAAAGACACTCAAATCATAACTCAACGTAGCCCAATAAGGCCCATGTTTTCTATTGTGGTTCTTTTACACTGTAGTTTTCTTCTACTCTGCAATCGCCCTGACCCAGTTTAGATGGAAGGGCTACAGTTACACCAAACCAGATGACAGACGTGATTCGGATTTTAGGTTGGAGGGACCTGCATCATTTGTGGGGGTGGATTCTCAGCTAGACCTACCTGTCTGAAATTTCTTCATTGTAGTCCAAAAGTGTGATGTCATGCGATGAATGTGATGAATACTACAGATTAGTATCTGTGTTTACCTCCTTCCTTGCAGTTCTGTTGCTAGAACCAAAGCATGTCTTGGTCCAGAGAACGTTCTGATCCATTAATACACAATACTGAACAAATTTCTATTCACTATACTAGTTTTTCTCTGCTTTAAAGCAGCAAATTCAGACTTAAAATAAATGTGGTTATCATTTCATATCATATTATGAATGTGTTTCATATTCAAGATCTCTGCTTCGGCCATCTATACGACAGCATGTCATTGTGTGCATTAATATAAACCTTTGTTGGTGTGATAAAAATGATCATCATCAGAATATCTCATTTATGTTAGGGTTTACTGCACATTTGAGGTTTGAGTGGTACCAAGTCTGATCTTGGCTGTACATGGTTTGGTGTAAGTCTTGTATATTCAGTGTGCTGTGGTTCGGAGGTTACCTGTAGATGATGCCCTTTTGATGTAGGAAGAACAGACCAATGGCTATCTCCGCAGCATAGAATCTATACACACACACACACACACACACACACACACACACACACACACACACACACACACACACACACACACACACACACACACACACACACACGCAGAAAAAAGAAACAACAACAGTAATATGAAAGAGGCTGAAGGAAAGGATGGGGGGAAAACATGAGGGATAAATTGTGTGCGTATGTGGGTGTTTGTGTCAGCATAAAGGTCAGTGCTGTCTCCTCAAGGCCAGAGAGCAGCTGATAAGATCAGCAGGAGGAATCTGGACACATTGACCATGCAGTCAACTATGTTTGCGTGTGTGTTTGCATGTGCGTCTGTTTGTAAAGTACACGCACAAGATGTCAAGAGGCATTTTGAAGGTGCTGATAGCGGAGTAGAATATGCAGAGGCTGTTTAGAGCTGGTTGGATGTTTTGTCTTGGATCAGAGTGACGACCAGAGGGGCGTCGCTGCTGCAGGAAACTAACATGGCTTTAGATGCAAAACATAAATACACAGGAGTACAGGATACAAAGACAAGACGCCGAGACATTTGTTCAAGGCATCGTTATCCAGAGAGCCGAATATCCTGACTATTATCAGATGAATAAATTAAACAGAGCTGATGGCCTTAGATGAAAGAGTTCCTCACCCCATTCGACTTGCCCTATAAAGTAGATGAAGGGCAAACTCTTCCATGGCTCTCGCTTTCCCGACAGCCAGCTTGTCAAATATGTTAGCCCGCTGGTTTGGCTTGACAGCAGTGATCTCGGCAGCCACCTTAATGATATTCTGCAGTTTTGGAGTAGTGTTCTACAACACACTAAATACTCTCAGGAGCTGCTGGACTACTTTCACGTGCACTGGGTTGAACAACATTTTTTGCCCCCTGACTCTACCTGGATTGCACATCCATCGTCGGAGCCAGTCAAACTGCTGATGGCTTATGCATTATGATTAAAAAACTGTCTCTAAATACCTATAAGCAGGGGATTAAGATTTTGTGTTATGATGGCATAAATAGTTATCGTAGCCTTTCGTCTACAAATGCATCTTTGTGTCTGTGTGTGTGCATATGTGCGTGTGTACTTACACAGCATGGGGCTCTTTGAACTTGCCGACCTGCTGAATCTGAAACATGAGATCGCCACCGTTTATGTACTCCATGACAAAATACAAACGGTCCTAAAGAGAGATAGAAGGGCAGACAGAGAAAGAAAAGTCAAAAAGTACATGTTCATAAAAGAAGGCGGAAGGTCACAGAGAAATGTGATGATAGTGAGAAAAAGAGTGAGATTTTTCAGAGGTAGGTAGAGAGTGACGGGTTAGATGAGAGAAGATTAAAGCAGAGATGTATAGGAAAGAGGGTGAAAATGACAGGAAGGGAAAGTGCGTGTGTGTGTGTGTGTGTGTGTGTGTGTGAGGACACTGAGAAAGACATGACTGGGTTGTCTTCTGTGCGTCCAATCAGTCTTCAACTGAGGGAACACAGCGACATCAATTTAAGAGCCAATTCTTCTCCATTATCTACAGAAATTGCCGGTAAGGTGCAGTATGTGAGGGAGCGTGAAGGGATTTGGTTTGTGGCCATGTGTGTGTGTCTGGAGAAAATATTGTGGAGCTGTGTGTGTGTGAGGACAGTTAATGTGTGAAAGTGTGTAATGTGTGTGAGTATGCTTCCCTGCATTGCTTGAAAAGTCTTATTGAGCAATCGTTTGTGCACAATGTGCGCTTCATGTGTATCTGCAGTGTACTGTATATGTGAATAAAATATATTTGTGTGTCCCCACTACACATCATATACAGTATGTATGCGTCTATCCATGCATGTTATAATTGCAAAAATGTGTAGGACTGCCTGTCCCATATGTACGAAAGCCCTCCTCTGGTCAGAGAATTAGTGCAGAGGAGGATTAACACACTCACTTTTGGTTTATGTTCGTGTGTGTGTGTGTGTGTGTGTGTGTGTGTGTGTGTGTGTGTGTGTGTGTGTGTGTGTTAGGTCAACTTTATTTGTCTAGCCTTTAATCAAAACCTCAAGTGGCTGTTCACTAACCAATGAAAAAATAAATGTATGAGTGCGTTAATGTAGCATTTGAATGTAAATGACATGCACTCAGTGTATGAAACCAGTGAGCTATATTTACTCCTCTGTTGACTCATCCTTATATGGATTATGTGTCAGAAGATGAGCATGAATCAAATATGAATCCAGCCTGGGTATTTTAGCTGTGAGCTGCTGACGGCAGGGTGGCTGCTGTTAAGACCAAAGCGCTCCATAGCAGTGCAGCTGTGCCCTTGAGCAGGACACCCAAAACTGGCTCACTTCTGATCAAATATAATGTGGGTGTGTGGGGGCACACAAAGGGAGTTGTTTCGTCTTGCAGGGAATGCAGAAAGATAGAATACAATTATCTAAAAACATGTGAAACTGACAAATTACTTGTATGTCTGTGTGTGTGTGTACGTATGCAACCAACCAATCGTTTTCACGCTTAATAGGAGTTCATCTAAAATAAAGTGAAAATTGAATGGACATCTGTTGTTGTCTGTAACTGCTATCTGCTTCATTTTGTGATATCAAATTTAAAATCTATGTTTCTGGTAATACTTTGAATAGCTCCTTACTTCATTATTAATTTTTACTTTGTCCTAATATCATATTAAATTCTGGGCATGTGGTTGGATGTTGATCTTGAAAGCAGGTGTGGTTAAAATCTGTGAGGAAGCACAAAAGCATGTACATACTGTACAGTAGGAAAATAAAACACCCAGTAGTCCTACCCTAAATAAACCATTGTACTGTTTGTGTGTGTGTGTGTGTGTGTGTTGTGCTAGTGCTTATGTAAATTAAAACACACAAATACACACCTTCATCCCACTGGATTCATTTTAAACAGAAAATTTGTAACTTACTTATAAAAATCTACATAAGTGCCTATAAAAATTATTCACCCCCTAGAAAAGGTCTCTTGTTTTCTTGTCTTATAACACTGAATTAAAGTAGATTTAATGGCAGTAATAATGCAAGCAAGTATTGTTATTATATGTATTATAAGTATTTTGTAGTTTATATTAGTAATTAATTGAATCCCTTTCGATTTGAGTGGATATAGTGGATATAGCCATTTGGGCCAAAACCTTACCTTTACCTAAATAACTTACCTTAACCAAAATAATTTTACATGAGCCTAGTGCAAAAAAACCCAAAAAAAATCCCCCCCCAAAAAACCCCAAAACTTAAAGAATATGCAAAGGCAATTAAGTTGTTATAGTATATAAAATTATTTTAGTTAAATAGGAAAATATTTTTTAATATGAATGCTATGAGAACACGTCAGCCCATCTACCATAGACTGGAAGGTGGAGTGCAGCTGTGTTAAGAACGGGGGCTTTCCAGCCAGCGCTAACACTCTCTTCTCCACCATGGTGCACTCCACGTCATCATCCTGGATCACAACGTCCTTTTTCAGGATCTTTATAGCGTACAGCTCCTCTGTCCCTTTACGCTCCGCCAGCATCACCTAGAGAGAGAGAGAAAGGGAGGGAGACGGTAGATGGGAACTACAAGGAGGATAAATTCATCAATATTCAAAATCTCCATGGCATATATCTTTATATCAGCATCCCCTTGGAGGAAAGAAGGGTGCTGTGAAGAAAAGAAAGAAATAGGGAGAGAGAGGGCAAGGAAGGGAGGGAGACAGAGAGATAAGGGAGGCAGGGAAAGCGGGAAACTGGGGAGGGGGTACTGTAAAGGGCAGGGATAAAGGAGTATAGTAACAAAGAAAAGCTTTTCTGACTGTTTCGGGTTAGACAGTCAAGGCAGAAATAACGAGGGTAAGGACAGGAGGGAAGAACAGGAAAAAACTGTTTCATCATTTTTCAAGATGTCGCCTGAGGAGAGGGAAACTAGGACTAACAGAAAGAGGAAGAAAGGTAGGACAGAGGGAAAGGAGGTGATTAAAGGGTCCTTTAAATAGTGTGATAAGAGCTATCTAACAAGTTTACTCTGTGTCACTCTGTGCAAGATAGGTCTAATAAAATCTTGAGTGCACTTTGTGCATGGCATCAGTCCGGAGGGCTGTCAGATTGTGAGATAAATGCCTGGTGAATCGTAGCAGTAAGATGTAAAAAAAGTCATTGACTTGGCGTCATCCCTTTGTGCCACCCCTTGTGATTTGAAAATGCAGCAAAATAACAGACAAGCTTGGGTCATAGCACTGGCACTGTTTTGTTTTGAAGGGGGTACTCCAGTGATTTATTTTCACAGAGTTGGGGGCCTCACAAGAGAACTTGACTAATAATGACAGACGAGGGTCCAACTCAATAAGAAGCCCCTTTATTTATACAAATACAGTACAATAGCAAAAACACGGGTGATCCCCCTTAAGGTAACAGGCAAGGGACTGCTCATCACTGAGTATGGGACTAAGAGACACATAAAAAAAAGGATAGTCAAAATCAAAGTAGAAGAAGAGAGGAGAAAGAGGAAAAGTAGGGAGTAATAGAAAGGCAGTGCCCCAGTGAGATTTTTATACTGTTTGGCTTCTCTTTGCCCTTCACTAACATCAGGGAGGAGAAAAAGTCAGAATAGAAAGAGGGAGCAAGAGGAGTTTATTTCACTTTTCTTTTTCAGGATCTTTAGCTTACACAGTTGAGGGAGTCAGGTGGGTGAAGAGAGTGGGATTAAAAAAGTGGGAGAAAAATTGAAGGAGGTGGTGAAGGGCGGGAGGAGAGGAGGGACAGAGGAAAGCACTGAGAAAGAGACTGGTCGCAGTCCAGCAATTCTGAACTGTTATGCCTGGGAACACAATTGCTTCTAATCACACCTGTGAGATGCACACACAAATATATACACAAACATAAAAAATAAAATTAAAAACACACAATATCTTGCAGCATGTGTGGTGGTTCCATGTGTCATCTGTGGCTGCTGATTCCTGTCGAGGTTGACCAGACAGATGCCAAGAATGCACCCACTATGAGATGCCTCTGCATTGCTGTGTATGTGCGTATTTGGTCTGTGTGTGTGTTGTGTGTGTGCGCATTCAGCAGTTAAAATGTCTTGTAACCAAGGTCAGGCTCATAGTGGTCTGAAACAGAGGCGTAAACATTTCTGTCTCGTCTTCCTCTCTCAGGTCTCTTGTTTACCGTAATCCTGTTCTCCTCTCCTTTTGAATTGCCAATTCTTCCTTTTTGTTTCTCGATTTCTCCCTTCCCTACTTTTCTATCCTTCTCTCCTCTCCTCTCCTTTTCCCTGTAGCATCCAGTGCCTGCTGGAAATAGCAGACCAAATGTGAGTCTCAGCACCTAGGTCACCTCATGAAAGTTGAAGCAGGCTTGTGACCAGGTCAGAAAAGTTCAACTTTCTGGACTGAAATCTGTGTGGGGGAATTATATGAGAAACTGTAACTTAAAGGTGTCTGTGCTCTGTGTCACTTAACCTTGACACGATGAGAAAGTGGAGCTTTGAAGCAAAAGTGTGACATTTGGGGAAATATACCTAGATGCTTTCTTGCGGAGAGTTAGATAAGAAAATAGAAATCACTCGTATATCTGTCCGTTCAAAATAGGGACAAAGCAAGAAAGTGTTCAGCTTATCTTGGTGTAAAGACTGGAAAGGGGGTAATAGCGAGTCGCTCTGTTCAAAGGTAACAAAATCTTCCTTCCAGCACCTCTAAAGCTCGCTGATTAACACATTACAAACAAGAGAACCATAGGAATATTTAGACAACTCAATTTTGATAAAAATAGTCAGATTAATGATCACTGTTTCAAGCTCGTCACAATTTATATTTTGAACAGCAGTTACAGTGACAGAAAGCTAATAGCAAAAACTTCTCCAAGAGGTTTCTTGGTCAGAATGCTGCAGAAGGACAAAGAGCAAGATACCTTATTTTCAATTTCCCTATGTGAATTATCAGCAAAGATATAGCATCGTTTCCACATGTTCGACTACTCTGCTGAAACTTGTTGCCTGACTGCACAGCTTTCCACTTCCTATCATTGTAAAAATAATAAAAGCACTTCAACGGTTTATCTTAAAACAAGGTTGCAAACAGGAAAGAAGAAAGTGGAAGAAAAACAGCTGAGCTTTCCATTATACGTCTTGTATGGTGTGTTTATAGATTCCACAAGGCTAATTGAGTTCTCGGACCTCAACAAAGGAACTCTCATCCAATCGTATTTCATATTTAAGCCTTTATTACATTTCCTTTGTTGATTTGCATAAAATGTGGGGTAAACCTTGTGAGTGGAAAAATTTGCGGCTGCCCAACTTCTCAAGTTGAGTTGAGTTTTATTGATTTAAGGACGTGTTTAATATATCGCTCCTCCGGCGCAGCTAGATAGATCACTGTTTAACCAATACGCCACAGGCTTAATCTCCAAAGTCAGCTGACAGACTGAATGTCTGCAAACAGCAATTTGTGATGTCAAACGTCTTTGAGCAAACAGCAGAACCACTATCCGCTCACTCGTTGTAAGTTGCTGTAGATAAGTGTCACTTTAATGATGTAAATGGAAATTATATTACACTCATTATTCTCTCCAAAGGAAGCAATAAGAGAATAGAGCAATAAGAGTGACCTTATGTCCACTTCCTTCCCTTTGAGATTGGAAATTTAGCAGCTTTGCTGTTTATGTCTTATAAATATTCAGGTATGTTAATATAGACAGCTTATTGGGTACAGGATTCTACAGGGAGAGCAGAACAGATGGACAAAAAGCTATATTCTTGTGTGTGTAAGGGTGTAAATGTGTGTTTGCATAGAGGGCAGCCCCAGTTCAAGAATGTGCACTGTAATATTCAGCATTGAAGTTTTGACGTCTACTGAAGCTGGATGTATGCTGGCGGTGTCTTTTGACAAAAGGAGTGAAAAAAGGCATTCATCGTGAGAGACAGAGTGTGATTGGGTGTGCGAGGACTTATCCCATATGGTGTCCGTGTGACTCTTTGTAAAAACAAACTCTATAAAGTTACAACAGAGAGGAAGGACACCATCTGGCCTTAAGCTCAGTTTATGCAACCACAAAGACAAGACCAAGACAAGAGAAGGAGGACATAAAACCACCAGGTTTCATCAAAAATCAAAACGTCTCTGCAGGCAAAGGACGAACATTACACAAGCAACAACTCACCATGTTGGCAAATGCAGGAAGACTAGCATGTCTTGTTTTATTCATTACACTGTTTACGTTCTGCATGTAATTTAAGGCAGTCAGAGTTACATGTCATGATCTCGTCCAGGGTCAGTGTCTTACTCAAGGCCATTTTGGTCACAATGTCATTCATAAATTGGCTCCTCTACTACAGTATGAATTGTGGTGTGTGTCACTGTTGGCCCTTTTATCCAAGAAAGTTGTTCAGGGTCATTTGACAGAACAGCAGTCCCGAGGATATTTACTGTCATATGTCGTAAATGATGCCGGTGTGTTTTATCTGCTGACCTTGCAGAGTGAATTTACCCAGGGAAAATTAATGAAACCACACTCTGCTGCACTGCATTAGACTGCACGTTTGGGCTGTGTAGTATTCTTCTAAGCTGTCATAGATCATATAGTCCATGCAGTCATTATTTCATGTATAGCCCCTCACAACAACTGTCGCTGCATGTTACAGTGGGAATTGTTTTTGCTGCTATTATATCATATGGAGGCAGAGAATGCCTCCATACGACAAGCTGGAAAGGTGGCAGTGCCCTCTCTGGAAAGGTTGCTGTACCCTTGGAAATTGTAACAACGATTAAACACTTTAGAAATGTACTATACTATAGGTGTAATACTGGCATGAAATTATTGTATTTATTTATTTTTTGGATTCACTGTATGTACATTTATTGTACATAGAAAATTGGTTTGCTTGAGTTGGTCTGGACAAGGGAAAAAAATCAGATATTATTCCCTGACAGTTCATGAACAGCAGATGGATTTAATAGTACTTTATTGGTCTGTGACACCACAAGCAAACCCAACCAGAGTCCGCTCAGAATGGGGCCAGCACCAGAGGTCGAATGACAGCCTATACACTAGCCCGCATGATCCAAACCAAACAGGCCCGTGAACCAAAGCTTGACTGACCTGCAACAAATTGAATAGGTCTATAAGCACCTTATGTTATGTTTTTACCACTCCTATTAGATTAACTTTGTAAAAAATCCTTTAAAAAAATCATCCTTAGCCTCGGTAACATACACTGATTGTCAAATATTGCCTAAAAGCTGAGTTTTTAAGTGTCTGTCTTGGTGCTATGACCAAAACACCCATATTCTGTCACATAGGCACATATTAATGTATGGTAACAGCAGAAATCCAACTCCACAGATTGTATGCTTGTGATGGGTGTGTAGAGACATGACAATACTAATCAGGCTAAAGCAGACGCTTGCCTGTGTCTGCCATGAGATACCAATGTGAGTGTGTGTGTGTTGCTATCACACTTTAAGAATGTCCACAGTGAAATGTTAGCATCAGTATGATGATGCAGATGTCTTTAGACACTGACGCAGAAAGTGCAGCTCCAAGCAAACTCAGTGACCAGTAACATAACACACATATCACGTGTCTCTGTCTCAAACATACTCAAACAATACTTTGTGTCTCTGGCTGGTATTCACACACACACATCAGCTAGCTCTAATTTAGCTAGTACTCACAGAATTTACTGGTGTGTGTGTGTGTGTGCGTGTAAATAGTACAAGCCTAAATGAAGAATGTGTGTACATGCATGTGCATGTGTGGTTGTATGATTCTCTGCTTGCACATGTGTGTGTCTACAGTTTATTTTTCTACAGAAGATGTGTACTCATGCGTATCTGAGCATGTCTCAGGAATCTGTGTATGTGTGTGCTTCTGGTATTCTGGTAACGATCGAGCCTCAACTCAGTCTCTCCACACTGAAGCATCAGTGTAGCTTTAAATGCCTGTTACCATGGAAACAGGCAGCCAGCATACAAGTCCAGTACATAGACAATGGTCTCTCTCTTTTTCTCTCTCTGTCGTTTTGTCACTTGCCCTCTCTCTCTCTTCACCCTGCTGCTCTACCTATCCTTCACCCAATTTTCGCTCCCCCTTTCTCTCTCGCCACATCCTCCCTTTTCTTTCTGCTGCTTGCTTTGATTTTCATTCATTCATGTCAGTCTTCCGTCGCAAAGGTTTCCCCCTCCTCTCTCACCCTCCCACTTTTCATTCAGTCTGACATTTTTACCTCTTTCACAATTCATTCATGTCAGACTTGCCACCATCCTCTCACATCTCTGTTTCTCACTCCGTTCATCACTCTCTCCACTTGTCACGTCATCCTCTTCATCTCTGTCCCTTCATCCATCTCTGTCTACCTGTGCTTCATCTCCTGTAATTCTTTCAATCTCTATCCAGGACTTTCTGTCCATCTTTGCTCTCCTCTAAACTCTGTGTGTGGATCCTTGTGTGTTAGACTAGAAAGCTCTCATGCTCAGCCAAACAAAAAACACACAAATGCTCACAGAGGTATCCATCATAGCATGCTTATATAGCCCTAATATTACACTATGTGTTCACATGTGCACGGCTACTATATGTCCTGCATTTATTCAGAAATGATTAAGCCTGTAAATGGTGAAATGGAAGTAAGGTAGAGAGAGTAATATATACTATATTGTGCCTGCTGCTTTTTCTGCTGTGATCTAAAAGAGAAACGTAACTTTTGACAGAAGAAATAACACAGCCTTTGTCTTCCTATTGAAAAGTTGACTTCACAAGCAATAAAACACACCCCAGGTCAATTCAGTACACTCAGGGGTTACAGCTACTTTTGATAATGCTGCTTAACTGACATTACTGAGTGAGTTTGCTGATTTCATCACTATTCTCTACTTGTGCTACTGTTACAATGCATTTTGTTATTTACCATTATCCTGTAATTGTAAAGAGCACTTGCCACTGTTCAACTACAGTAAAGTTATATACACATGCTTTAAAAATATAAACAGAGTAACCTCCTCATTGTAGCCAAAATGTTAACATGCAACATTTTAAATTACCTTCCCTTCCATTGTCAGCCAGGAATGATTCATCCTTTATCTGCTGCCAAGTGGATATACATTTAATGCACCATGCCACTAGCATCTCAGCTGCTTGTCTACATATACTGTATGTGTTGGTACAGAGACAAGACGGATGTAAGCACATCAACACCATGGCCTCACCTTGCCGAAGCTGCCCTTTCCCAACACCATCAGAAAGTTAAAGTCAGCAAGCCTCATGCGATCTTGGTTGCCATCGGAGTCGAAGCGGGATGCAGCATTGGCCGACTTGCCTTCTGTGTTCTTGCCTGGACCAATCTTAGCTCTCTAGATGGAGGAAAGAGACAACAGCGGATAAGGTTAGACAAAACCTCAAACATTCAAAGACACTACAGGCTGTTAAGTGAACTCAGAGGGTTGAGTTGGCACATAATTCTTATATATCTAAGCCTACTAATATTAAAAAAATGTGGTGATGGGGAAGTGCGGGATATAGAGCCTTTCAACAGTTTTTGTTGAGGGAATTAAGAGATTCACTTTCCCCACCCACATTTGTCCCATTGGTTCTGGATTGGAACCAGAAAACATAAATGTAATCAGAAACTCTGATTACATACAGTAAGTCTTATGACAGTTAAATTTCAGAGGATACCATAGACTCGAAACTTAACTTTCCTTAAACACCCAAAAAAGCAAACAACTTCTGCTGGTGAGACCTCTTTGTCAAAATTTGGGGCATTTTAATAGCACACAGAAAATATTCTTGTTACAGAGCCAGAAGTGGAAGTCAAAAATATGTTAACAGGGGAACATTTTAGCCTTTTCTTTCCTTTTCTTTCATTTACTCCGTACATGCACTTTACACCCCAGTTCACACTTTCCTTAATAGAGATGGCCTCCCTATGAGCCTGCCACTCTGTTCAGTCAAGATTGTCACCACTTCCCTTGTTTCTGTCCTTCAACCGCTCCCTCCTACTCACTCTGAAAGTTTTTGGACCATCCCTTTTTCTCTTTTTTATAAATTTGGCCTGTTTCTCTGAATTTATTCCTGTCTATCACCATTTCCCTGTCCCTCTTATTTATTCACTCTGCAATTCATTTCTAACTCTCTCTCAATTTATCTGTCTCTACCTCAACCTTGTCCTGTCTCTATCATAAGAGACTTCTATTATAATCTTGTTCTCCACCTTGTTAAGCTGTGCTAAAATTTAAAAAATGACTTTAAGAGATTAACAGAGTGCCTGCACACTCAGAAACACACATACGGGATGAATAAATCAAATCTTATCCCATCTTATCTTAAATTGCTGATCCATAGAGTCTCTGTACTTCCTCTGTCCTGTGCAATTGCAGTGATTTCTCCACTGCCTTGTCTTGAAAGTTGAACGAGTGAAGTATCCAACTACTCTGCCACTGCCTGTACCGGTTGTTGTGTTCTGTGTGTGTGTGTGTGTGTGTGTGTGTGTGTGTGTGTGTGTGTGTGTGTGTGTGTGTGTGTGTGTGTGTGTTTGTGTGTGATGCAACCATATGGTTTTTGACTCATATGTTGATAAAAGGCTCTATCTGTCTCCATCTGTTGTGACACACATACGCACATACGCGTACACACGCACACACACAAAGAGGAGCAGTCAAGGTATGTGTGAGCAGTGGACCATACTGGCGGCAACACACTCAAAGCCTTCAGAGATTAACGCTGCTCTCTCTGTCTGTCTCTTTGTCTACAATCAAGGATTTTTTTTTTTGCACTTTATAAAATATTGCTGTAACAAAAAGAAAAATCTGATAAAATGTCCTTAAGCTTTTAACACTGGCTTGATTTGGTTCTTACTTATGTGGATAAAGAGTACCTATCAACTAAACAGGTATTGAAAATGCACCTTTGCAATAAATTATGTCGTTAGTAAAGCTTTAACTGCTTCGTCTCACTGTCCTAATGCAGCCTCAGGGTAGCAGCTATGTTCATGCACAGTAAGCCTCCTAGTTCTAATTATGAGTCTGAGATATTGTGAATGACTGACAGCTATGTCTTCTCCCACTGGGTGAAAAGAAATGGCTGCAAAAAAGTCACCATCACAATCAATTCAGAAAATTTAAAAGGCTTTATACTCTGTCCGTTTGTATGTGCTATGCTGCTTGCTAAGGAGCCACTCCAGGTACGTCTCTGCAAGTGATTTGTTTGGAGGATTATGAGGTGCGCATCCAAGACATCAGTGAATTATCACTACCATCGTGACGCTTGCCGCATCACTTCTTGTTTGCTGCAGCCCTACACTTAGCTTTAAAATTTCTGGTAATTACAGCAGTTGAAACCTGATGTGCCTCTCTCGCTGTTAATAAATCTTCTCCCGCTGC
This sequence comes from Xiphias gladius, assembly GCF_016859285.1. Lineage (NCBI taxonomy): Eukaryota > Metazoa > Chordata > Actinopteri > Istiophoriformes > Xiphiidae > Xiphias > Xiphias gladius. Next base: position 9,733,057 of record NC_053402.1, read on the forward strand.
CTGTGCATCCGTCTTGATCTAACATCTCTATACCTCAATCCAATTTTATCTTTCCCCTATCTCCCCCACCTCACACTCCTTTAATCCTGCATGTGCCTAAGGAAGAGAAAAGAGAGAAAAAGAAGGAAAGACAAATGTAACAGAGAGACAAGGAAAGAGGAAAGAAAAAGTAAAGTGGGGTAAGAGTGAGGGGGACACAAGAAAAGAGAAAAGGGGATAAGACTGAGAGTGAAAAAATGTAAGAGTATGTTAGAATGACTTGCAAAATGTACTCGAAGCATCATAGATCGATATTACATCTTTTTTACTGATGCATTATGTTTCTCTTTAATGCAGTAAACTGCTGGAGTTGGTTGAGGTGGAGCAATTTTTAACTAATTTACATACAGCTGCCAACACTTTTATAAGCTCATCATGTTCTGTATGTAAAATCTTAATTTGCAAAGTAACTGGAAACTACAGCTGTAGAATATAATACGAGTGTAAAGTAGCATAAAATAATCTGCTCTTTAACTTCCCCTGAATAACATTTTGAGTGTGACTGCCACTGGGTGTGTGTGGGGGGCGCACGTGCATCCCCATGGCATGCATTATTTATTACTGTGACTGTCTTGTATGTGTGTGTGTGTGTGTGTGTGTGTGTGTGTGTGTGTGTGTGTGTGTGTATGTGTGATTTTGGATAGGATAAAATGGCGGCATGCAGGTCATGTTACCAAAGTGAAATCTCTCTATGCCTGTCTCTGTGTCTTTCTTTCTCTCTTATCTTCACCCTTGAGGTTGCCTACACGCTTGTGTGGACGTGTGTGTGTGTGTGTGTGTTTGTGTGATAGGCGGCCTCCCGAGAATGTGTCTCAGTGAATGTCTGAGGACCATGACCTTGAGGAGCAGGAGGGGGAAAAAAACAGATAAAGGGAGAGAAACACACAGGGGGGCACTGAAGGTGACAGAGGACAAAACAGATAACTGAAGGAGACAGTAGGAAGCAAAATGAAGAGAGGGTGGAGTAAGAGAGGAGAGAAATGAAGGACAGCAGGCTACAATACCTCCCCACCGAGCCAACATCCAGACTATTAACCAAACAAGTGTGTTTAGTCAAGTGTCTGAATGGGACAATGAAAGTGATCACATCCTGTAGCATTTATCTAAGAATCACAGAAGACGTGATAAAAATGAGTAGACCTCAGAGGTCCCGGTAAAATAAAAAAGCGAACAATTTACAGCAAAACTATCACGTAATAACAATTTCCTGCACCAGGGCAGTTTTGGAAATGTGAAAATATTCTGAAAAGGGAAATTACACCTGTTTTATTGGCCTGAATGGGCCTGCAGCAGAGGAAACAGTTTCATCCTCTTTAACTGAGGTTTCACAGTTGCCCCCCCCCCACGTGTAGGTGTCTCAGCGGCTGAGACACCTACACTGCAACACCCAGTGAGGAGGAAATTATATAGGAAACTCTTGCTCCTACCTGGGTCAACCAACATGCCAAAGTATAGCTAAGCCATATCTGGAGGTAAAGCAGGTGACAGGTGAGGAAACAAAAGCGAAACCGCACCCAAACATTTCCACTTAACTCTATGATCAACACGTTACAAAATGAGTCTCTGATGTTTTGTGGCTTAGTGTCAGCAAGACAGAAGGAGGAGAGGAAAAGGGAAGAAAAAAAGAGGTATAGCACAGGGAGGGGTTGTACTCTCCTTTGCCAAATGTGTTAATGAGTGGGCCTACTGGTCAGCCACACACCCACACACACACACACACACACACACACACACACACACACACACACTGGATCTGCAGCGTGCCAGACCGGATGGTACTATAAGTGTGTCTGCCAACTGTTAACAGCTCTCCCAGAGAGGCTCTCACTCAGACACACAAAGATGCACTGTGCACACACACACATCCACAAGCCTACCATACCAACACATTTAAACATATGCCGGCACAAATTTACAAACACGCCTACATAAAACGAACAAACACAAAAAGACTACAACTACAAGTACACACACTCATACGCACTCACCTCAAATTTCTGCCGTAGCTCCTCGTTGCCCTCCTCCCCCTCCGGGGCAACGGGAACATTGAAATACTCGCCTTCTTCCTGGGAGAGCAGCTTAAACCTGAAGAGAGAATATTTACAGTTAAATCAATTCCAAATTGTTTTATACAATTTAAGCGTTTAACTGCTGCCATTAGCTGAGGCTGCTGACAGGCTGTGCAATCTGATTTAGAGTCTGTAAGAATTATCAGCCGATTATTTAGTAATTCACTCTCCTTCATGGTGATCTAACAAAGCCTGACAGAGATGGGCCAAAGCACAGCTGAGATGAGACAGTAATTTTCCATATTGGCCCTATTATAACTGATGCCACAACCTCGCAACGTTTTACTTTTACACAGTTGATTATATTTTCCTTTTTTTCAGGTTTCATCTTCTCAGAAAATGTGGGCCCTGTAGTTTGTAAACCATTTTGTAGCAAGTTTTCTGATTCCTTTTTAGCTTGACATAATCACATGTTTGGCGCTAAATTGTGAGAGATTACAAATGTGAATACTTGCAGAGTAACATATGAATATCGCAGCTCCAATATACTGCCCTGACAGTAAGTAGCCCTGTGATCCATCGTTAATGTAAAATATTGATTATGGCCACTTTAAAGATGGCTCAGAAGCCTTCACGGACCGGAAACATCTACAGGAATGAAAGGCAATCAAGCTCTTGAGAGGAACGACCCTCGTCTTGTAATAAACGCCTAACATTTTCTTTAAGCGAAATAGCCATTTATAGACATTAGTAAAGTGAGATCATGTCATAAGTTCAACTCTTTTGACCATAATTTCAAATACATCCAACAGAGGGCAATAACCTACAGAAGTTTAGCTGTGAACCTCAGCTATTATGTTCATGTCACTCTCACTGCGTTCCTCTGCCTGGCTCCTGGTGCCAGTAGGTGTGAGGCTTTGGAGCTGCACATAGATGGAGGAGAGGAAATCACACACTTGCACAGGCTCTCTCTGCTCCGAATATCAGGTTTTTAAAGGCATCAATCCAACTCCACCATTCCACCTCAAACGCCGGCATCTCATTAAAATCCCCGACAGGGCAGCGTCAGCAAAAAAAAGAGGGAGGAGGAGAGGAAGATAGAGAGATATAGAGACAGAGCTAGAGACAGTAGGAGGGAGGGTAGTGGAGAGATAAAGAACCAGAGATAAAGAGACAGGGTAGAGATGCTTTGGCACTGAGTATCACCAGAATCAAAAAAGAGGAGCTCCAACTAAAGTATTTCTCCATCAGTACAGTAATGAACAAGGTCACCTTCACGCTCCCTCCTCCTCTATACCTGTGCTTTTCCTCTGCCTCACGTCTCTCCATGCCCTCCTCCATTCATCGCTACATCCTTCGTTAATCTCACCATCCATCCACCCCTTGTTTCTGGAGCTCCGAGATGCCGAAGGACAGTGATCCCATGAAGTCGTTGCGGCTGGTCAGGTCCCAGTCCCACACCTCCACTGACAGACGGCGGTCCTTATCGTACTCCTTCAGGTGGCTGGGAGAGAAACGGGGACAATTATAACTAGATGATGGCCGTGGGTGTTTTTTATTATTTTGAACTTCTCCTATCAAAAGCTTTTTAACTTTAAAGCCCCATGATAGCAGTCATGGATTTGTCATTGCCATAAGAATTTGTGGCCTCTGAAGGGTGCCTAGTAACATTCCTCTGGTAATCAGATTCACCTCAGTTCCCAAATACAAGTAATACAGTAGTAGCTGTCTGAAAATTTAGCCTGTGTTACATTCACACCACACGCTTAGAGCTGTTTATTATTTTGATTTGTTGGAAAGCTGTAAAAAAATGCCTTTCAAACTGAACATCTGCACCAAGATGCCTGAAAATGCAGATCTCTATATTCTTCCATGCAAACTATGATGTGGCTTATTAAGAATGTAATTGGAGCCAACTGCAGGAACCAAACCCCAAAAGCAAGGTTTTATGAATATAAGTTGCCAGATGTTTTCATCTGAGTACCAGTGTTACACATGCTTGGAAAGATGAGCATAATGTGATGCTCTTAAACCAAAGCACTGAGAGAGTGAGAGAGATAAAAGAGAAGAAACGAGAGATAAAATTGGGAGAGATGGAATGAAGAAGAACAGAGGAAAAGGCAAAGACAGACAGAAAGATAATTGAAATAAGCAACCACCAAACATGGTATAATGGAGCCTTACAATTTAAAGGTCTCATTCCAGGTGGGGTTGAGGCAGCACTTTATGGTCTTGGTCTTCTGTTTACTCTCGCTGCGGGGATCTGGGATCAGTTTAAGCTTCACGTAGGGGTCTGAGAGACCATTTGGGTCCATGGGAACCAGATTCCTACCCTCTTTGACTGGAGGGGGAGGGAGAAGAATGAAAGGAGGGAAGGAGGCAGGAAAAGAGTTGGAGAAGCATCATTAACAACATTTTGTGGACAGAAATGAGAAATGCTTTTGTGTGTGTGACAACAGAGCTAGCTTTTTAGAATCACCAGTGAATATAATGTAAAACATTCTGAATATTTTATTAGACAAACTGCCTTTCTGCTAGCAAACCCCATCATGGGTTACCTATTTAAAAATGTCTATCAGGAAAAATAAAAGACACAATATTGTATATCTATAACAGACACACAAGGAGGAGGGACAGAGATAATCAATAGATTTAAAACACTTAAGATATTATTGTTGGATATAAAGGTAGCCAAATGTATTCACGCAAGTAAAACTATGGCCACCTTCAAAGTAATGACAATAATGATTGTGAAACGCATTTTTTTACATTTACTATATAAATTTTAACTGTAAATTGGTGACTGTCAAGATGCTTACCTTTTTACTATTATTTTCTTAAACTTTCAAGGGAGCACCACCTACTGTTGGATTCATACGTATATTGCTATATTTCCAAACTTTACTACTCTGAACCTTGTGGACGACAAAATTATTTTTGCATAGATGGAAACAGCAGGTGGGCTCAAATACACCCTCACTGTAACTGTGCACATAACCTAGAGCTTTGCACTGCTCATTATTATGCATTAAGGTCATAAAGGTCAGAACCTGCAAGTGACTCAGGAACACACATACACACACACACACACACACACACACACACACACACACACACACACACACACACACACACACACACACACACACACACACACACACACACACAGTGTGTCGGGTCACATCATTTGAAGAGAGCAGGTGAAACATTTGTTTTAAATTCTTCTTCCATGAATACTCAAAAGAGAGTTTGATTCATGAACCAGTTCTACTCATAGATAAGAGAGATCAACTCACTGTCTCTCTTGGTGCCTCTTAACTTTACACACCAGCTCAGACCTCTCCCCCTCAGAGAAGTGACATTCCTTATTTATCACCTCTTGAGAACCTTTAAAATCTGATGCGACCCAGTCTCCTGCCCAAAGATCATGATAAATCCATCTACAAATTTAGAAACCTAAAAACATGGCCCCCTTTGATTTAGCTGGTTGAGGATGAGATATGTTTAAACGAAGCCACGTGGACTGACATGTTACTCATTCATTGGACCAATCTTAATATTTGTGACCAGGGGTCCCCACCGGTCAAGTCAGTTCCTCGGAGCTGAGATACTTTTTTGCGTCATAGACAACAAATGGGAAGAATGTCTTTTTTGACGCAAGGTGGAGACGTTTACTGAGAAGTGCAGGAAAAATGACGTGTTGTTACTTGTATTGACCACAGATGGTGGCTAACAGGTGGCAAATTATGCTGCAAAATTGTGCCCAAAAAGGGCCCATGGATAGATGGACTTGATCTGTCTATCCATGGGCCCTTTTTGGGTCAGGTCCTTTTTTTGTTGAAAATCAATTTGTGAAATTTGAGTTTGGGTAGGTATTCCATTGGTTCATTTCTGCACAGACATCTACTTGTCTCCCTGTATCATTAGCACAACACAGACATGGGGTAGGGTGATCAAAATAAAGGTAATTATACTGACTGACAGCAAGCTATGCTGCACTTTATTGCACTTAGATGTACAGTATCTTCTGTGGTAGTCTGACTAACAAAGAGAAAATGAAGAAACAGTGGGATTTTAACTTTAGTCAAGACGGCAACTGGACTTTATTTCACACATAACGAAAGGTTGCTATAAAAGGAAGAGAAGGGAGGAGACACCATGTTCTGAACAGCATAATTACGGGCTGCCGTGATTAGTAGACAAATTATGCAGAGTAAAAATGTCACATTTAAGTGGGACTTAATACTGAAGCTGGTCCGCCTTGTCTTGTCACCACAGTGCACCTGAGTTCACCTGAAAGTGGATTTAAACTTTTCAGTTAGTCTCTGCCCACAGCATTTTATAAAATTAACAACTGAGATCCATAGCTCTTAGTGCTATGTGGAACATGCAACATCCTTTAAAACCAGGACTGAGAGGAGCGCTTCCGAATGAGAAGAAGTTAACCACAGCACAGACCCAATGGCCAACATTAAGCCCTCAGCGGAGCAGGTCAATAAATATTAGATGATGCCTGTTAAAGTGACCATCAAATGTTGGCTGTGGGGAGCTATACAGACGGTAGCATGCCAAATGGTCTCATTGGACAATTACAGTAAATAGAAAAGGGGGCGTGTGTTTTTGTGTTTGTGTATAAGTGAGTGAATGGGTCGTGCGCAGGTGTGTTGTATGGATTTGAATGTGTATGCTTGTGTGATATTCTTGCTTCCATATAGTATTTGCTAATTGCAAAGAGCATGTAGGGGATCTGTGTATAGATGTGTATGTATGTGTGTGTGAGAGAGAGAGAGAGAGGGAGAGACAGAGAGAGAGAGAGAGAGAGAGAGAGACAACGTGTGTATTTGAGTCTACAGGGAGGGCGAATGGAGATAAGAGTGCAGTAACAGCAGAATACTGTATGTTCACAGCGGCGTGGGTGTTGGCAGTGCACCTTCTCCCATGTGAGGCAGCCTCGTCGGAGTCTAAGTAGGATTCTTATGTTCTGTCCAACTTCTACTCGCTTGCATATGTGCTGCAAAACTAGTGAAGTCTTTTTCAGATAATTCCCCTTGGGGATGGTGAAATGGTATTGACATTCACGGCGAGTACGTATATGTGTTCAATTTGGCTTGTCTAGAAAAAATGCTAGATTTAATGGGTATAAAAAGAAAGATGTTGACCTGAGGTCGATTTTAGCTACTCTATTTTTTTACTTGTGTTGTCAACTGTTGCCAACACCGCTGAGGTTCATTTAGGTGCACAGCCCAACAGGACTGTTACTTCACAGACTGGAATGTTATGTTGTATTTTTTTTTTACTCTGTTCAGCTGCCAACATGATAAACCTAGATGAATAAAAGATTCCATAAGTCTGTCTAAGGAAATAGATCACCTTTCCCCTGTGTGGTTCACACCACAGAAAATGAACACTTAGCTGAGTGTGATCCCAATCCACTGAACAGACGTCTTGTATTTGGTTAACACTCTGACTTGAAATCACAGGTGCATCATCTGCTGTTCGTTCTCTCAGCCGGACCTGAGGCCAGTTCTAATTTCTGTTCAGTAGTCTTTCAGTGCTTCTGCCGAGGGCACTTCCTGTCACATAATGGGTATTTTGAGTGAAAAAGATCCTCAATATTTTCAAAAGGTTGGTGGAACTGTGTTCAGCTTTTCTAGTCAGGGGTATTTTAATAAACCAAACCTAAAAACTTAGTATAGAAAAGTCTTCAGTGCTGACAAGAACGCCAGTAAGTGTTCAAAGACACTTACTTAAAGATTATTTTGAGACCCAGGTATCAAATAACAAAAAATAACAAATCAATTGTTCCACTTTTGATGGCATAAGTTTGGGACTTTTTGAAGGAAAGGGGGGCACCTTGCAAAGCCCCAATCCCAAGTCCCACTGCATTCTCCCGTGCTGGGGTGTCCTTGAACCAGATGCTGACCCTCCATCTCCAATGGTGCTGCTTTGCCACTGACCCTGAGCACTGATCTCCGCATGAAGGGGACATAAAAGTGATCAGCAAAGTGTTTTTACACCCATGTCAACTGCTTTTATTAAATCAAAAGCATAAGTCCACAGCACAAATGCATCTCTCAGTGTAGCCGCCATTTCCACCAGTTCCTGCTATGTTAAGCTGTAGAATAATTCCTAGTGGTTGTACAATTCGTTCTCTGCTGTGCACTTTTTTCAACCTAGCTGCAATGAGAGAGGAATTGAGCTGCTGATGGCTGCACACTGACCCCTGTGGAAACAAATGAGTATTGCGCCACCTGTGCCTGTTATTGACATGTCAAGTACAATCACAAGGAAAATGAGAGGAGGATTTTATCACAAGTGGCTGAAGACAGCAATGTAACACCCCATCAATGTATTTTCTGCACAAAAATTCCCCCTTCAAATTTAAGTGCGTTAAGTGTTAAAAATACAGTTCTTTCTGGTTGTGACGATAATGATAATGCACACTAAGACTAATACGCAGAGAAGACTAAACTGCCAGAAACGAGATGGTTAGCTGATAGTTTTGCTTAACAGCTCCGTAAATTTAGCTTTATTCGCATGTATTCTATTGTATTCTACTTTGTTCTGTTGTGTATCACTTGTGAGTTGGAGCCTTTACTGCTGTCCTTGCAGTCTGTGTGTTTGATAAGTCTGCTCTCTTATCATTTCCCACAGTAAATCCCTGCTAATGATCGCTCTACGAGCGTGGGAACCAGGAAGAGAGAAGAGAGAGTGGGAGAGCGAAACAGAAAAAGGAGGATGAATCCCAACGAAAGACCATGCAGAAAAAAATTATTTAACATGCAGACATGGGCACGTGTAATGTATATCTAGTCTATTTTAAAGATATGCATACAGTTCTCAAAATTATTTAAGCAATATTTAGTAGATATACTGATGCACAGATCCTATAATATTGACTATTTACTGTGCACTGTGCAATCCCAGAGGAAAACATTTCTTTCCTTAACAGAACTAAAAATCTTTTTTTCAACAGCAAGAAATCATTTGTACCTTTCTAGACTGATATAGTCTAGATTTAATTTTCATACAACATATATGTATAATGATCCCTTGCTCCTTGGAAACTGCCCAAACAAGTTTTTAAGTTTAGGATTTATGAAACATTCAAATGCCATCCATCCGATCATTTCCTGCCGCCTCTCAGAGTCCAAGTAATGATGGTAGCAGGTTAAGCAAAGAGGCCCTTGGTCCCAAGATAGCATGTGAATGGTAGAAAAGAGGAAAGGATCAACATTTTTGATCTTTCGGTCATCTGTACTTAAGGATGGATTGTGGCACAGCTGAAGCTGAAGCAGAAATCCACCCATCCATATTGAAATGTAGTCAGACTTGTATGCACATTAGATAATAAGCCTTAAAGTTTGAGGTAGATGCTACATGAGTTATTCTGCAAAAGTCAAAGGTATGTGTGTCGATTCAGCTCATTAAGCACCAGAACACAAACGGGTTTTTCTTCACTTCAGTCAAACATTTTTAGTATGTTTTCAGTTAGAGCATTACAGTAGCTTGAATTGAGTTACTGTGAAGTTGATATATGTATATATATATCTGCTGCCACCTGGAGGTAACACAAGGTGCTACAAGAGTACAACAGGGCGGTAACGTTGTTATTCTATTTATCAGTTAATGAAAACATTAGGCAGGTCGGGAGACTCTCCAGAGACATGAGACTCGTTCAGGTGAAACATTTCGTCAGTATAGATTAATTTCACTTTTGTCATATATGATAATGCAAAAGAAATTGATAAGGTCCTTACTGATACTTTAGCTAACTTAATTACATGTGATGGTATGAAAAGTAAGATTTAAGGACACAAATGTAAATTTGCTTCATATTCATACAGCTACACCATTCAATCCTGTGAGCCCCTAGAAGCTGCCAGATACAGCCATCCCAATCCTGAAGGCTGATGAAAATAACCCAACTTCTAACATTAACAACTGTAACATAGTAGCAGGTGAGGAGCTGTGCATTTGTTTTTTCATGGTATATTTTTCTGCAGATGACAGGACAAATACACTGTAAATGAAGATGCTTTCAGACACATATTTTAACACTCGGCAAAAGTAAATGTTGGGTCCCTCAGAATAAAAGTAAAAATCTCCCCATTTCCGTCAACATCCATACAGGAAGAGATCCTTCTTATGTGTATACCCACAGAATTCTCAATACACCAGAACTCAATGCAGGTCAACGGCTAAAACATCCACTCTCCTATTCTAACTATATCATCAAAATCCCTTTTGCTCTCAATTTACAATAGTCACCCACAGATGCCCACAACCTTGAGCTGAAAGAAACAAGTTAAAGTCCCATGTTGGGGGTTACTGAAATACATTGTGGGAAATGCAGACATTTTGCCTTAAACGCCATCCTCCACAGTTTTGAACAAAATGATCATGGAGTCTGAAATCACATTCCTAGTACCTTGACTGCACCACATCTTATAGCTTTGGTGCATACAGTAATATCAACATGATGGTAGCTGAATACAGTAATTGTGGTTTGCCTGTTTGGTATGAGCCTGCAGTCCAGCAAAGAAACACTATTTGGAAATATACAACAATTAAGCACAATATGTGTGAGGAATTTGTCTGAAAGTCATTTAGTTAAAACTATCTGTCATTAAGGACAAACCCTGAGCTGCTCAGTGATGCCTCTCCTCAGTCCTCAACCCAATAGCAAAATACAAATGCATCAGTGGGTGAATGTGTGTGACAGGCTGTGTAAATGAATTTGACCCCTCTTTTCCTCTTGCTGGTTGGAGACATAGTAAAGTAACAGCTAATTCAGTCTTGGAACCATGGAAATAATCTCATTTAGATGAAATTCATCTTACATCATTTTTTTTTTTAAGGAAAAAATATGAAAAAATGAAATATGTAACAAAAAATGCTGCAAAAGAATAGACAGAAAAAAGCTAATAAGGAGACAATGTCCATTTTATATTACTTGAAGATTTTCTAGGCTGTGGAGCATCAGAGACATAGATTAATTACATGAACTTGGACCTAAACGCAGTTCATCAGTTTACTGTGTCATGTAAAGATGTCTGTGCCACAAGTGTTTTCAACATGTAAATTCATTATGTTCAATGCCTGGATAGTAATAATGTAGAACTACAGACCTGGTAATATTAATTTAATGATTTCTGAGTGTCATCCTACAATTGAGCTCTGTTACGTCATTGCATCAACTCTGCAGGTCTATCAGCAGAGGGAGACAGATTACTGGTATTCTACAGTAATGTCTGGAAAGATGTATATGTATTTGGTGACTGTGTGAGTGAGTGTAACTGAGTTATACGTACTGGTAACAGTGAGTACATTAGTCTTGACCTCAGCGGTGATCTGGATGCGACCTCTCCTCTCAGTGTGGTCTGTCCCACACAGGCTCGGCACGTTGGCCACACAGCGCTTATGGATGTTCATCATACAATCTGGAAAGCAAGCACACACACACACACGCACACACACAAATATACTTGTGGTGTTGTTTATTCTCTGAGCATATTCTCTGAACATTGAGAATTTATTTACATGGATATGTGCGAATGCAAAGACAGTGCACCATGTTATATTACTTTCAAAAAATGGTAATATTTGAATATAAATTATAATAACATTAACAATATACTGACATCAACATAAGGTATAATAGTTTTGTACGGATATATACCAACACTTTTTAAGGATGATGTCAGTGCAGTTGTAATATAGGTATGACTAATTTAGTCAAAGAAGAACCTGTACTGTAGACAGAACAACTATTGCCAGAAGATGTAACTCATATAAAGATGTAGTCTGTACTGGTGTAAGTATATGTGCTGCCACTGATGTAAGGGCAGCTATAAATACTGATAAAAGGGTAAGTACTGTATATTTTTGCCAATAAAAATACTATGAAATGATGCAGTATGAGTTTGCTAATGGCACAATGATCCATTAAGAAGAGAACATACGGTCACATCTCATGCCCTGGTGTATGAGGCCGTAGAGCAGAGAGCCACAGTGGTCACAGAAGGTCGGGCTGGAGTAGGTGTGGATCTTAAACTTATGCTTTGACCTCGGGTCCTGGAGAGAGAGAGCGGGGGACGGGGGTTGCAGTGGTGGTGGTAGGGGTTGGGGGTGTGGGGAGGAGATGTGTTGTAGATCAGATGTGAATAATCCAAAACAGTCTATTGAAACATAAACGGCAGTTTCCCTCCTCTTCCATCTCTTTCGTACTCTTCTTTCAACACCACACATTCATCTTTATCCCTTTCTAACTATCCAACGTCCACTACAGTGTACGTGTGTTAATGTAGCGTTTATGATTCAGCCCTACCGTAGGCCTTAATTTATTGGTATACCACTGAACATGTGGCATGCTGTGAGTATGGCTGAGTGGCTATACACGGTTATGCACTGTAATTCGATAAAAACAGGTTTCATCAGAATTTCTTTTTTCTTATCAATTTAGAAAGACCACAAAGGAAGCTACATGCATGACCCGTGTGTGGGTGTGTGTGTGTGTGCGTGTGTGTGTGTGCAAGCGCTTTAGCGAAAGAGAGCTCTGTATGGAGTCAACCTTCCATGAAGTTTGTTAAAGACCAATTGAATTTAAACAATAACAGAGATACAGCAGGTAGGCAAGAGTACACATCACACACACAGCACATACACACACACTGTGTGACGTAGCATAGTTAACTGTTCTCTAAGTTCAAGCTCAGACCTCTTTTCTGGATTTTGACTCTAAAACCCCAACTGTAAACGTTCCTCAATAACATTGTACAGACAGACTAAAATCGAAAAAAAACAAACAAAAAAAACCAATAATGTCATCATTTTTTTTTTTTTTTTTTTTTCGAGATGTGCTTTGATTGAGAAAAAAAACAAAAAGTAATTTTCGTCTTTTTTCAAAAATAAATGTAATTGTTAACTGTGGTGAAACAGGGATACTTCAGTATACTGGGAAAACTTAAAGAAGGAGGATCAGGAATTACTAAACATGCATATAGCTATTTATAATATTATTTCAAATAATAAAATTTCTCAATTCATCTCCTCAAGATCATCTCAATCAAATACACAAGTTCACACACACCAAGGGACACATTTTTCATATAAACCAATTCAGTCAAGTGTGTGTGTGTGTTTATGTGTGTGTATGTGTGTGTCATGTTGTGTCTCATCAACCTGCTGAGCTGATTGATTGATTCCTCCCCTCCTCCTCCACACCCTTCCTGTCCTAAAAAGTGTCCTTAATGATAGGCTGCCACTTAGGCTGCCACTGCCCCTTAAGGTGTCTTCAGAAGTGTGTGTGTGTGCTCGTTAAGTTTGAATGAATGTGCGGATGCATGCAATTGCTTGGGCGTAGGTGCGGGGTTTCTTTGCACAACTGCATATGTGTTTGCATTTGTGTGTGTGTGTTTGTTTCTCTGCTGGTTCTCGTCACTCTCAAGGACAAGACCACCTCCTGTTTTTCTTTTGTTCCTCTAGAAAAAAAAGGGAACGTTGTGCTGTTGAAGCAATGAGCAACAGCAGACAAGGAGCGATATGAGGGCTGATGAAAGAATCTGCCAGCTTCTTTATAAACACTGATGGATAAACACATGCGCCTTGAAAACTCAAAGATCAAGCAGAAACAAAAAAAGCAGGAAAAAGGGAGGAAAGAAAATAGTGAATAGGGACAAAACACATCACTCTTCCAGCCTCCTCCTCCTTTATAAATCAAACATGATCTTTTGTTAATGGCTGATCAGTCAAATCAGAAATAAGATAGATAGTCAAAAAAATGGTCCAATGCCAATACATCTGTCAGTCAATTTTACCATACTGCACAAGTGTTACAAATAGGCCTGAAGAAGTTGAGGTGTCCAGAATGTGATAAGAAAAAAAAAAGAGATTTGGATGTCTTTGATGTCTTTCTTATCCAATTTGAGAATTTCAACCTGTTTCCGACAAATCAACATGTTTCGTTAATTTACTAGAAATAATTGTCTGTGAAACAAAAGGGGGGACTTTGAGTCTACAGCCATGCTAGCAGCTCTGAGACACTGTGCATAGACACAGTGGTGCTTTAAGCTAAATGATAACGTAGTCCCAATGACAAAGCTAATGTTTCAGCTACAATGTGTACCATGTTTCAAATCTTAGTTTAGCAAGTCAGCACGCCAGAATTTGATGATTAATACTAAACACAAAGTACAGCTGAGGCAGATTTGTTTTGCAAGTATTTGGTCATAAACCAAAGCACTAAACAAATTAATTTTTTGACCTGATGATGACACTAGATTAATTAGGTAAGTGTTCACCAAAGTTATTACAATTCATCCCAATTGGGACATGAACGTAGTACCAAATTGCATGATAATCCATCAAATCGTCAGTAAAATCCCAAAAATGTCAACCTTATGGTGGTGCTAGAGGAAAAGTCAGGGGATCACCAAAGTCATTAGGATTCCTCCTCTGGGGAATATAAATGTCTGCATAAATTTTTATGGCAATCCAACCCGTCTGGACTAAAGTGTTGAATCAACCAACAGATACACATTGCCATAACTCGTGCCATTCTCGTTCGTAAGCATGGCTAAAAACTGTCGTTACACAGAGGACAGGTAAAAGTTTAACTACCAATAAAGAAATCAGCTTTGAAGCCAGCGCATTGACTATGAATCAGTTGACTGAAACAGAAGGACCAATAAAGATATAGACAAAGGCAGAGACACATGACCCAAACTAACTCTAACATAGCAGCATAACTGATGTCTGCTCCTGAAAGTTGCTACATATCCTAAATAGACTTTTCACTTAGATTAGTATTTTTTATTATTTCACACTATGATTTGTGTACACTTGACATTTTTCTTTTACTGCCTTTATGTTGCCAACTAAGCAGTTTCAGCCTCTCGTTTCGTGTTATTTCTCTCATCCAGACCCCACTTATTAAAAGCAGACGGTGTGGTGTGGTGCCCCTGGACAAATAAGTGTATTGCATGGCATATGTTGTGTTACTGGGTGTCTAAACTGAAAGCCTGCTCATAACATCAGCACACGATGCCAGAACAGTGGCCATCCATTAGTCAGTGCTGAGACATACTGTTTTGACTTTTTTCTTTTCACTGTGCTTTGTCTCACTCTCTGCTTTTCTTTTGTTTTGGCTTAACAGTCTACTGTCAATTATTTTCCCTGCCAACATCATCAGTCAACGTCCCACACGCAGAGACACACACATGTTGTCATGTCATTCATGACGCTGTGTGACAGGCAGACAGACAGGGTCTTGACTCACAGTCTTTTTTTTTTACTTTATTGATTTTGTCTTCAGTCCACTCACTCTTCCCGATTTAGTGCTCACTGCCTTCCTGACATTTCTACAGTGACAAACATCAAAAAGTATCGCACACCGTCCCTCTACTGTACAGAGGAAAGTCATCATAAAACCGCTGTGTCTCAAATCACCAGACAGTTGGGGTCCGGGTTATTTGCATTTTCCTACTTATTTTAACTTTATCGTTATGACATTTATTTCTTTCATTTTATCTTTTTTCTTGAGCCCCCACATATATTAAGTGCAGTCTAACTTTTTTTCTTTGTAGCATAAAAAAAAGGAAAAAGAAAGGAAAATTACCTCCCAGAAAAACCCAACAAAAGAAACAAAAAGAAAAAAAAAAAGCAGAAGCAAAATGTGCAGCATTGGAGCAGTGTATATGGGTAATTTCAGTTATCTGAATGCACCACTTGGAAATCAAGTTACACATCCAAACAGGACAAGTCTGTACATAGACAATTTTTTTCAGGCCCTAATAACTTAACTCCTGAACTTTAGCAGAAAAATCAAGTAGCATAGTAGCCAGGTAGCCGGACACTAGCCGTATTTGTCCCTACAATTACCAGGATTAAAGATTGCTGTAAAGCTTTACAACACAACAGCTGTATTCTGAGAAGTAAGCTCTTTGACTGTCTTCACCTTTTGCAACCACAGATTTAAGTGCTCCGCTGTATAATTAGTTTATTTCATACTATGTGATGATACAAGCCACAAGCTTGATACAAGCCTTAATGAAAAGCACCTCAGCAGACTAAATAAAGGATGCTGAAAAGTTAAACTAATCACATCCCTCATGTTAAAGTTAATCAAAAAAATCAGTGTATTTCCTGAAATGCACCAAAGTCAATTGAGCAAACATTCAAATTATATTTTAACATCTTCCCACCCACTCTGATTCAATAAGACTGCACACTCACTTTTCTAGAAAAAAGTCAAATGTAACTTAACAGAAGCTGCAGTAGCTGCTTTTTCTGTCCTGATCAATAAAACAAATACAATGCCATCGTGTTTATCCCCCTCAGGCTTGCAATTCTTCCTGTGGGAATGTTTAAGTGTTTATGTGTGAGAGGCTACTGAAAGGATTTCTTGTTGATTGAAGGAGATATGCAAAGCTATCAGTTTTGGAAAAAGGAGCGGAGTAATGGCATCACGGGAGCAGTGAAGAATGACAGAGTGATAACAACAGAGGGAAGAACTGAGTGAAGCGAGGGCTTAGGGTGGGGACTTCATCTCCACACCCTGAATGTAATTCCTCTCCCTCTTCCCTCCCTCCATATACTAATCGCGATTTCTCCATCACTTCGTCTGACCTCCTCCTCTCTCAAAAGTTACCTCGTGGTTTTGGTGCAGTTTTTTGGTGCAAGTCTATATACTCTTCACCCTAAAACCCCGTTTACAAGTTTGAAAAGGACCTGGGGTGTCACCACATCCTTGCATGAGATGTAAACTGAGATCAGCTCGGAACTGAAAGTTTATTCTGAATGTTTTTCTAAAAATGAAGAAAGGGTGAAATATGGCCAATTTGTGGCCAATGAGAAGGGAATATTTCAAAGTTGGCTGTAAGCACAGGCTCACACTGTCACTGGGTTTGAACCTAGCTCGGTTCTTCAGTGGGGAGTCTGTTCTCCCCATGCCTGTGCTTCAGTCTCCTCTCACAGTCCAGAGACATGCAGGTTAGCTGAACTGTATAAACTGAACATAAAGAAAAATAATGTCTGCCAGTTAGAACATATGTTATTGTATGTTCATACATTATTTCTCTATATATGGACTGTCAGTGAGTGTTTATGTATGTGCAGAAATGTGTATGAGTGTATGCAAAATGTATGCAATGTATGCAATGTGCCTGAGTTTGTGTGTGTGTGTGTGTGTGTGTGTGTGTGTGTGTGTGTGTGTGTGTGTGTGTGTGTGTGTGTGTGTGTGTGTGTGTGTGTGTGTGTGTGTGTGTGTGTGCCAACTAGTGTTGCATTCTGTAGGTGGATATCGGGAGGCAGAGGAATTTAAGGGAAGAAAAAGCGGGTCAGGAGGAATATCTAAGCAGACTGACAGTAGGAGATGTGCAAGTTGTGGCTTTTTCTGGGAAAGCAAGACAATCCACTGCACACAACATGACAGTATGGAGAGAGAGAGAATAGCACTCTTTCAACAAACAGGACATCGTACATCAACTCTATCAGTCCTCGTGGGACACTGTCATCTTGCAAACTGTTTAAGTGAGGGTTGTCCATGAACTGATACTTGCCATCATATCAATAGCTCTGGTCCTTATGAGGAAAATGAGTTAGCAGTTTGGTTGTTTCCCATTCTCCTCAATGGAGGCAGAGTCTGTAAAGAATGTTGTTGTTATTTTTTGAGTACAATGCTTTTGTAAACTGTTCACATTATAGGTTTTGATCCTTGCATTCAGAGAGGCTAGTGACATTTCTGACTTCAGTAAAACCTGAGTTAAAGTAAAGGTTTGTCGCTGCGCTTTTTTGCACAACTTTCATCTGTTTTATGTATTGTTTAATAGGCTGTTGTGAGCCCATAGCTGCTGCCAGTTGCACCACAAATTTCATAAATTTCACTGTTTACTTGGATTACAGTTCTGTAATTAGCTATCATATTTGACACCTTCAAAATTCTAATGAAAGGCATTTTGATGCAGAAATTTCCTCGGCAAATAAATAATCCATTAAAAATCTTTAATGTTATTACTCAATTTCTACATTTTCAATGAGAGACTTTAAGAGTCAGATAAATAGAAGCAGCACAAAAACACATTTTAACAATTAAGTTGTACAAATCTGATAGTGTGAGGAGAAAACCTGCAGCTACTGAAGGTTCTCGACGATGTTTCATGACTAAATCAGATTTCTACTATGGTCAAAAATATCATTCACTCCCAGTCTGTAACATAATTTCTTTTTCTTTCCAAATGAATAAATCCTTTGACACCTCTGTCTATACAATATATAAATTACATGACATTCCGGGAATTCCATGACTGGTTGTATATAAACAAATCCTTAATTAGGATCAATCTAAATATCTTCCTGGTTCTTTTTTTTTACATTATTTGTTAAACTAGCTGGAAGCAGTGCTATCCTTGTACATACGCACAAACACTACACACAGACACACAATGGATTCCATACCATTAGTGGGCTGTGGGCCTGAAATGTAGGTTTCATTAGAGGATCTTATCCCTTGACCTCGCCCACAGGGAACCCATTCTATTAACCCAGATCTATAATTGACTTCTCCTTTTAAATATACATAGCTGACAGAGAGAGGAGGAGAGACTGAGGGACTGGCAGGAGGTAAAATGGGAGTGGTGGGCTGATTACTACAGACGGCGAGACAATATTAATGATTATACAGAATAAATCTTTCTGCACACTGCTTCTTCCTCTATAGCATCATCTATCATCTCCTGCTTAGCTGTTACTTGATGTATGTGACCCACAAAGAACTCACCTAACATTATCACCTTCGAGTTCTCAGGGAGGAGTAATTTTATTCTGACATGGATGAATCCTGTTCAAGCACTGACATAGGGCTGCAACTAATGATTATTTTTTAATTTGGATCAGAAAATATTCAGAAAAATATAACCAAAGGAAGATTTCCATAATCTTGAGAAAAAGCACACCAAAGTACGAAGAAAAACACAACTTAGCTGAAACTAAGCACAGTATGAATCTGCTTCAGCATTCATTGTTGTAATAAACTATCTGACATATAAAACCGTCCAGGACACCTGAACATGGTGCATGATCAAGCTGAAAATAACAACTGATGACTGCTGAAAATGTTCTGCTCTCAGCGTTTCAAGTTCAAAAAGCCATTTCTGTGCAGGTGTGCGTGGGTGAAAACAGTGTGTCAAGCTGCACAAATCTGACAGCGTTATTAGAAAAACTAAATCCAAGTGTTCCATAATGTTTCATGACACCAGAAGTCTGAGCACGAAGTCCGAGCAACTTTATGATTAAATAATGAAATTTCCTCTTGATTTGGTGATATTGCAATGAGGCAAATTTGTACATATCTGTGATATCTCCCGACTTCTGCTGAGAATTAATCAAATCCCTGATTATATTTCTGTCTCAAATATGTATATATTACAAAGTTCCTGATATTCAAGGAATGACATGACTAGCTGAAAACCCTGGTGTTAAAAATCTTTGCTTTAGGAACCTCCTTCCCTTCTTCCTTCCTTCTATAATCATAAGATGAGGCTACCTATCTTTCTGTCTGCTATAATTTAAATGAGAAGCTAGTTTGGAGCAGAGCTACCCTACATTCCCACTGTGCAGGAACCAAGGTCGTAAGGCCATGAACTCATTAAGGAAATGACATGGCGGGGGTTGGAGAGGCCCCGTTATTAAGAGCAGGGGCCCCCTGGGTGGAGTGGCATTTAAATAGAGGATGTACAGACCAGAGTTAGATATGGACAGAGGGATGGTGGAGAAAGAGAATGTGCAAGAGAGAGTCAGGGAGGGGAGAGTTAAATGTATGCCAAATATAGAAATATAGACAAGTGTAAGGAAACGAGGAGGGAAATAGAATGACATTTGAAGTGACTGATGAAGAAACAGGTTGGCATGTTGGTTTCAAAAAGTCAAGTAGAAGGCCTCTGAAGAACTTTCAAAGTAGGGAAAGGATTAAAAAAACAAGCAACAAAGCTGTTTAAACCAGCCTATTTCTGATTGAGCATAAAGTTCTAAAACTGCAATTGGGCAGCAAAGGAAACAGAAATCTGGTTAGGGCCTTCAAACCAAATTTTGTCGTAAAGCATGACGGGATCAACCTAATCTTAATTCCTCTTTGACAACTACTAAAAGCATTTAAGGATGACCTGTGGCATTTTTCACCACTTTTAGAGCCTTGGAACAATGTTTTTATGAGGTTTGATGAGGGTGATAGTGAGAGGATTCAGGTTATAATATCTGCATTCTACACCTGCATGAATGTGACTGGATGTTATGTTCTATGCAGCTGTGAATGAGCCAATGATGGTGAAGCAGGTGATGAAACAGCTGCCAATCAGCTAATACATGTGCAACTTCATTGTTCTCAAGATCAAAACAGAAGTCATACTAGAGCTGCGATGATTAGTCGATTTATTGATCAACTGAAAATGAATCTGCAACTATTTTGATAATAGATTAATCAATGTTTTTAAGCAACAATGCAGAATATTTGCTGGCTCCACGCTCTCAATGTGAGAATTTGATGCATTTCTTTGTTGTGCATGATCTTAAACTGAATATATTTGGGTTTTGGACTGTTAGTAGCAGCCCTAAATAATACATTTCAATAAATGATAATAAATTCCTTAACTTCTAATTTTTAAGTACTTCTCCGGCCTTTCTAACAATTCTTAGATATTACTGGAAGAAAAACTTAAAGAAATGGTTTTAGAGAAGCTCTAGCATGTATTTGGGAACCTAGCCTGGGCAATTTATGGTCCTGACTAAAACAGTCAAAGAAGTAGTTATTTGTGCAAAAGTGAGCAGGAAGCAGTGTGGTGAAAGAAGACAAAAATTAGGTAGTTGTTAGACAGATAAATAGACATAGAATATAATGAGATGACAGGAAAGACTGCAGAGCCTTATCAGATATACAGACTACACCTCAGGAAGCCAAACGGCAAACACCAGAATTTCCTCTGGAGGCGGATCACTAGGTCTACTTGTCAGATTGAAAGGGCACTCCAGAGGGAGGTAAGGAGCTTAAAGACCCGTGGGTTTTTGAGAGGATGAAGTAGGCATCCTGAGAGTGCTCTTAAGAGGGGTAAGGCAACTAAATTTTGTCCCTTTTGAAAGAATAGAGTAGAGAATAGAGTTGCATTTTAAGAATATAAATCAGAGAAAAGACACTATTCTCCTTAGCAACTTGAGAGGGCAGATGTGCTTATGATAAAAGTACCACTTAAAAGCACTTCCTGTTGTAGGCGCGATGAGAAAATGAAGAGAGCAGTGTTCAGTATTTGTATAAATTAGTGCATAGGGGTATTATTGTTTCATTTGATGTCAACTGATGTGAACTGTTACATGGCTTAAATGCAGCACTGGAACACGATGTGTGAAGCTGAGTAAACATGTTTCTGATCTTGTTGTAGCGTGCAGATGTTTTTCTAATGTTCAAGATCCTCTAGAGTTGATAAGGGGAACATCAGAGACAAGTAATTTAAACCTTGGAGAGGGCAAACAAGAGCAACATGAGTGAACTTAGACAGCAGTTAGATAAAGATGGGTGCTACTTTAGGACCCATGAGTGGATCAATAAAAGGTTACATTTTATAGTTTGCCTCATGAAGAGAAACCAATAAAATTCTGTCCCAGCCTGATTGAAATTTATACCGAGATTGACCCCACTATTTAGAACAGTAGATACATTAGTTTTACCTGCAATATGTGATTTTTTTGTCCAGTTTGGGGGAGCAAGCACAAGCTGTAAGCACAACACTAACATGTTATCACGCTTTAAGTTGCAATGGCGAACTTCTTGGAAGAGTTGATTATTTATATATCCAGCAGACATGGAGAAAAATTAGCATTCATTTGCAGTCATGTGACCTGAAGAAGCTAAGACCAAAATACAACCTCTCCGTTCAGCTAAATGCTGTAATATGTAACTTTGTCAATCTGCCGTTCGTTGCTGAGCAGGTAGCGTTCAACTGGTTTATCAGAGTGTTGTAGCTAAAAACAGCTGCAGTAGGCAGCTGAAAGACACTGCAAAGCTTTGTAGAGCTAAGGGAAACTACACAGTCGGGTGATAATTCTCTGCGGCTTCATATACGAGTAACCTCTTTCACATACAAGTAGTCGTGTGATCTGTTGTTGACATGAAAATACTGCCCATAGCCACCTCAAAATATTTTTTGATCCTTGATCCTTCCTTAACCTGTCTCATCCTATTCTCCATCAACACAATGTAAAATAATTTCAGTTGTTTCCCAATATTGGTTGCACTGGGCAGCTTTGGGTGCTACGTTTCTGTATTTAACTTCTACACTATTGAGTCTATCAAATGTAAATGCTAGAGAAATTCTTGTGCGTGGGCGTTTGATTGTACAGTATAACTGTCAAAGCAAGCAAAGGAAAACAAGAAGAGCGAAAATGATGGAGGCTGCTCTACCGTAAGATGGGTGGTGACAGGTGATGGGGGCTCATGAGCCGGAAATGTCTGTGCAGTTTCTGTGTCTCTCTCTGTGTCTCAGTTCCAATGACTAATTTATTTTTTACTCACATCTGATGCAGGTCCTTTATCAGCTCCTGGGCAGGAGAAAGTGACAAACTCATGGCAACGTTTGTGAACCACGAAACAGCACACTGTGGAAACAAAGAGAGAGAGAAAATGTATCAACATTCGCCATGGTAAAAATGTTTACACACTGTAGACCTGTGTACAAAATACGTTGTCCAGTAATCTAGGTAACTCAGAAAATCTCTAATCCTTTATTTACCTTTGACCAATGAGCACATGTATTCAAGGTATTTCAGACATTTATTCAATACTTTTAAAATGAGCCCTTCCCACACCTAAATCCTGGCCTGGTTGTTAGACTCAAGCCACAATCCTGATGAATGAAGTACTAGTATCTGACCAAGTACACTGGTCTGATAGTGACACCTGGCCCAAGCCAGTTTGAGCGCTACTAGTCTGGCAGCCATGTATGGGCTTGAGCCACTGACAGAAAAAAGCCAAGTTCACTGATATGCATCGGCAGTAGGCCTGACTCAGCTACTTTCATAAATTTTTAATCAGATAATTTGCAATATACTGTCTGTATAAGAAGTAATTTTCTTCAATGTTAAAGGGAATCACACTGTACTTGATCATGATGAAGTCAAGCAGCACTGTATCTGATGTGAATGAGTTGCACAAAATAAGAGGTGAACTTCCTCATGGTCATAGCTGACTAGTGTGAAGACAGATTCCAAAACATCTGGTACATGTGGAAATTACTCTGTACATGTATAGTGACATTGAATATGTTCCCACCCCTATGTACATCACATCATACAATGACTTATTGTACACACTGGACTACTAGCTGACTTTGTAGACTTTGCTTTAAAATGTCAAAGTACAATTTTAAATTTTGCAGCTTGATGACAGCTGAATTATTTTGCTGTCTCTGAGCCGTTAGATGCAGCACTTACTTAACCTATGAAAAGCTTTAGGGGTGGGGTAAATGTACAGAGGGATGCTGTGCTTCTCTCTTAACACCCACACACTCTTACTGTCGCCCCTACTCTGCACCGTTGACTCACTGTCAGCCACTGCGGATAAGAGCAGCTTCTAAAATGTCTACAATGTTATTTAAAATGTAACTTCATATTTATGTTGCAGTATGTACCAAAATTACTTACTGTTAATAGAATTTCCCGTGTTTAAGGTTCAATTTTTTTTTTTCCTAGGCACAGATTAGTTGAAAATAAATATACACATCAACACACATGAAAGATCAACAAAATCCTGCACGATCAGAATCTAAATGAGATGAAAAGCATAACAGGGCTCCACTTTTCAGGTTGGTAACAATCAGCTATGCAGAAACATGTGAAAGCTTCAATGCGTAGCCAGCCTGTCATCTTAACCCTGTCAGCTCCACTGACAGGCAAAGAATTTCATAATCACAGTTTTAAACAAGCATAGACTGAGTTTTTTTCTCTCTGCACTCTTTTCTGATGCACTGTTAATATCAGAGTTCAGATCAGTGATTGGTAGATCAAAATATCGAAAGTTTATATTTTACCACATCCAAAAAATGTTAACATGATATTTTCATTGTCAGTGGTCTCCTCTACTGTCTCATGTATATATCTGGAGACCAGATATTCTATCATATTCTATTTAATTCTATTCTGTTGTCAACCCTACAGAGAGGAGTTATAATTAACGCAAACACTTTATTTCCAACACACACACATAAATCATGTGAATCCCAGTAGTACTTCACTCCCACGCACTATCCTCTCTTTGGTCACACCACCCACTCACGATACCAAGTGACGATACCACACACACACACACACACACACACACACACACACACACACACACACACACACACACACACACACACACACACACACACACACACACAGACCACCCACTCATTCCAATGATATCACAGATTGAATACACAGAGTGAGGGTGGATGGATAGAGGTAGAGATAGAAATGGTGAGAGCTGTGTGCACATATTGCCTCAAGGCAGCTGCTCTTTTGGAGTATTGCTACTGCCAAATCCCTAACCAAAACACAAACACACACACACACACACACGCATGCACACACAGAGACAGACACAGATCTGTCATTAAAATAGAATTGTATAGTATCCAACAATATGACCCCGCTAACCACCCCCCACCCAACCATTTGTATGTAAATTACTAATCTTCGAAGTAACTAGTGACTATCAGTGGTGGAAGACGTATTTAGATGCTTTACTTCAGTAAAAGGACGAATACGACAGTATAAAAATAGTCACTTACAAGTAAAAGTCCTTCATTCAAAATCCCACCAGTAAAAGCACAAACGTATTATTAGCTGAACGTACTTAAAGTCTCAGAAGTAAAATCACTGACCTGTGAGTGTTACATTATAAAAGAAATTATTAGATTGCTAATACTGATGCATCAATGCAGGAGTAGCATTTTACTGTCGTTGTAGCAGGTGGAGCTACAGTTTTAACTACTTTATATGCAGTTTGGTAGTTTAGTCCAGTGTTTCCAAACCTGGGGGACAGGCTCCCCCAAAAGGTCACATGATAAATCTGGGGGGGTCTTGAGATGATTAATGGGGCAGGAAAGAAGAAAAAACAAAGTTCTCATACACAGATCTGTTTCATTGTTTGTACTTTTCTTTAATATTTGTGTTTTGTTTATAAAAAAGTAGATCATTTTACCTCGTTGGGCCTTGAAGAATTATTGAAATGAAATGTGTAACATGGGGCCCAAAGTAGATACTGCTTTTTTGTGAGGCATGTGGTTTAACCTTAAACACTGCATTGTTTTCTATGGAAAATCTTTATTTGAAAAGTAACTAACTATAGCCATCAGATAAATGTAGAGGAGGACAAACCATTATGTTTTCCTCTGAAATGTAGTGGCGCCACTACAACATACAACTTCAGTATTGAGTGGTATAAAATGGAAATGCTTAAGTCAAGAACAGGGACCTCAACATTCTACTTAAGTACATTACTTCAATAAACTTACTACACTCCACATTCCACCACTGATCAAGAAACACCTTTTTATGTCCTCATTTTTAAATTCACAATAGTAGATGATATTTTATGAAGAGGCAATGTCGAGCTGTCTTCATAACTTATAGCTTCTGTTCAACCCAAACACTTTGTTTTTGACTTTTTTTTCTAAAAATCAATCTACTGTGGTATCCAGGCAAGCTTGACCCCACATCATTTAAATGGAGTTAATTTAGCAGGACCACACCTCAAACCCTCCTCTTCCTGTCATATGTCTATGAACAACCCCCCCCCCCCCCCATAATGAGCATTTTTCAAAAAGAGAGTGTCTACCTCTTACATTACAGTAAGAGTCTATCATCTGACACGGATGACATGCTACTTTTCTCCAAAGAAAATGGTTTATTCAAAATTTTAAAAGCACGGAACTGCAAACAACTTACATTATGCCATTGTTTTATTAATATTAACTCCAATACAAACTGAACCTTTTGAATGGTAATGGAGCAATGTTTTTTTATTTAAGTTATAAGGCAGTGTATTATTTTGAAAATCCTTTATATTCTTTTTACTAACCCCCCACTTTTCATTTCCTAAACCTTCCTTCCCCCCCTCAACTCCTTTCCCTAGAACTCTTTGCTAACAGCTTTTTCTCCTCTTCTCTGCTTTCCTCTCCTCTCCTCCGTGTCCCAGTATATTCTGTTTGTGAAATGTTGACAGAACACTGATGCTGTACACATCTTTTTCCTCTAATGAGCTGCCAATGTGTGTGCTTGTGCGTTTGTTTGTATGTGCATGTGTCTGTGCACACGAGACGCAGTGACATGCTGTACAGTGACGTCCCAGATTCAGCAGCCAGTTACAGTGCTACAACACATGGCTCTCTCGTTATTCATATTTATGTATCTATAGCTGTAGCAGCACATCACCTATAGAAATTCATTTGCGCACACAGACACACAGTGTTCCCCGGTTGAATACCTAGTGAACCTCACTGAGTTTCTGTTTGGCCAGTGACTGTCTGAAGTAACAAAAAAACAATGACTAATGGAGTATCTAACTATCTAAATCACATCTCAGTGGCTGACTGGATAATGACTGTCAAAAACTAAGACTAACTAAGGCCAGAGTTATACTTATCTGTTGAAGGCAACTTATGATTGGATGTACTAGACCTGAGCACAACTGTGACTACACTTAAGTGTCAACACAACAATTTACACAGCATTTGTTATCACCAGAGCCTGCTTGAACTTACAAATATTAAGAGTTGCGTGCATTGAGATAATAAGCTGATACCACTAATAGGTGGCTATTAGTGGCTGCCATTAAAGCATTGCAGAAGAAGAGAACACAATAAGATGACGTAATTAAAATAGAGGCAGTCAATCCTCAAATGGTGGATAACAATGTAGGAAATTTGATGGAAATATGGCATTCATGTTTGCCTCATGTATTAATATGAGGAATGTCATGCCATCGTTCCAGATTTGATGTTTTCGCCTGCTGCAATTTTTTGATTCTTCAGAGCATAAGCTTCAGGGGACAATTAAGTCAGATGTTTCATGTACATCATGATTTATTTAGTCTGTATCCATTGCACTGTTACATTTTGTTTGTTTTGATACGCAAACCTTTTGACCTCAGCCCAGTATAGAAATGTCTGTGACTTTTTTTTAAATTAAAGTGTTTTTTTATATACAAATTGAAAATGTGCTTTAAAACAGGTAAATGCACTTACAAATCCACTTACTGTGGGAAGAATGACTAAGAAAGTCTGATTCAGCACTGTTCAAGTATTAAACATAGCCAAATGATGTCGTGACGAATGAGTGTTTGATGTAACTATTTTCATATCGTTTTCCTGCTTGGCTTTGACAATATCGACACAAAATTTGAGTCTGTCCAATGATGACATGAGATGGGTTTTGGGAACAAAACTGGTTGAAAATCAGGATGGTGTGCTCAGTTGAGGCCAGCCATGCCTTCCATTGAGAATAATGGACCTGCTCTGTGCAGCGTTGCACATGTATATTTGATGTGAGAGCCTGGTTACTTTCTGACCGAAAGTTGTTTGAAGGGTAATTGAGACATAGATGGCAATCTGATTTTCACATTGACTGCTATGACCCTCAGATATTCTCACTGACTACGGCCTGGTAGAGCTGGCACAGCGTTTAAACAGACTGGAGAGAGGTCTGGCGAGCTAGACAACTGTTGTTGTTTCTGTTTCTTGCTCTTTCTACTGTCTGAGTGAAGAGGAAACACCCTGATGAGCGGGGTGGAAGACTCAAAGAAGAAGCCGATGCAACAGGAGGATCACAAGAAGAAGAAGAGAAAGATGATAAAGAAAAGAAAGCAAGAAGAAAAAAAGTCAATAATCTGAACGAAGCACACCATTCAACTTGGGCAACCCCTCCTTTGTATGTGTGTGTGTGTGTGTGTGCACGTGTGTGTTTGTGTGTGTAAGGGCTTATATAAGGGGGCTGAACAGCCTACGCTAATGTATAAATACCCATGATGCCACTGGTGAAGCAGGGAGAAGGGTCAGAGTGAGTCAGCACACCCATATCACTCCTCCTCTTTCTCTCTCTCTCTTCCATCAATCCATCCTCTCTTCTTCTCTATATTCCTCCTCCATGTCGACATCTTTTATTTTTCATGTTGTTACAGTGTGTCTTTCCATTGTAAAAACAGAGGATTTCACTTGGTAGGCAAACTTTGACCTCCAGTTGGTGATGATCGTAAGACAAGGAACCAACAGTTTAAACAAAACAATCCATTAAACTTTCACAAAATCACCCTTTTAAATTGTATTTCTTTGATGCCAAGGTTTCCGTAAGATCTGTCATGCTATTATGAAAAGCGCTTGAGGTTATAGAGTGATTCTAATCATTTTTCTATTCTATTTATAGGTGTGTTCTTTGTGTGTGTGACTGAGAAAAGAGTCCATCAGTGATTCCATCTGAATCACTCAGAGCACAGCGCAGAGAGCCACTTTTCAGTCATTTCAGTTCATTCATCTCAGGACACGCTATAAAAGTGTTTATTGCACTCAACTCTTAGCTGTTATATTCCAAGTATTCCTTAAAAATCGTGTTTTTAAATTTTTTTACTTACCTCTTTTACTTTTTCAGAAAATAAAGTTTTTTTTATCAGTAGCCCAACTTTCCTATTTAGCTGTATGTATTTCCTATGAAAATTTACAAGAACTTTTCATCCATGTCAGTTATTTCTGCCAGGTGTAGCATTAGCACTCAGCAACATTACTTTACACAGCAAGACTATTTTACATTTGATATGTGTATGTATTGTCTATATTTTTTGGTATTTCATAAAAAAAATTGTATCAATAAATTGATATCTGTTTTAAATACCTTGATAACAACTGTGATAAAGATTATCTACTATTACGGTCATATTAGCCTACTAGCAAACTTAATAGCTAAGTGGCAGTTAACTACTACTGTAGTTGCTGTGGCAGTAGAGTGATGTTAGACTTTCACTAAATTAACTGTGTCATCATCATCGGGATTGTGGTTGTCCACACGTGAGAAGTCAACTGGAAGGCTACCATCAACTATCAACCCAGTTCATTGAAGCAACAGAGAGGTATGGGGTGGCAAAAATCCACAACCCAAGCCGCAAGCAAGAAGCAAACTGGGTCAATTGAAAAGAATGTCAGATCTGCCCAAGTAAGAGAGATGTTAAAGTAAACAATTGTGTAAAATGCAAAATGGCAGTGCGCAATGATCTCAGCCAGAAATGGGTGGTTCATCACAAATACTTTTTTTTACAGTTTTCTTTTAAAATATGTTACTACAACTCTTCAGTAAGCCTTGTGTGGAATTCAAATAATTATTTGGTCCAAAATTATATAGATTAAGATACTGTGTGCTGTTTTTATTACTAATTTTAATGCGGGTCAGTTTTGACTCATGGAAGAGTGTAGGTTAAAGAATGATTTACTTAGACATGAACAGATGCAATGTCATCCAGCCAAGAACAAACTCTTAAACAGACTGAGACTGGTGATAGCCAATCACAGTTAAAATATCAGCTGACTTGTGATAGAAGAATACTTTTTAAAAGTGTTAGACCTTTTCATCTTCTGTGAATATCAGTCGAGACATTTTGTCCCCCTTTCAATGGTATACTATCTTATATTCAATTAGAAAAAAAAATTGTGATAAAAACAATAAAATTCAGTATTTTCGGGAGGCACTACAGTCTGGCTGGCTTTTCACGCTCCGTTTGATTTCAGTTTCAGCTGTGCCAGCGCTGTGAAAAAATTCTGGCACAAGATGATTTTACGTGGTCCAGCTAACACCTCCACCCTTATCCTCTCTCCCATTCACTCCATCTCTCGCTCTCTCATTCACTGTATCCCTCTCAAGGTCTTTCATTCACTTTGTCTCCTCCTCTCGATTTCTGTCTTTCAGATCCCTTTTGTCTCTCTTTCTCTTTGTGTTTTTTTCCTTCCATCCCACTCTCTGTCTGATTCATTCATCTGTCTTTTTTTCTGTCACTATTAATCCCATTTCCTGTCTCTCTTGATCACTTTCTCCATCGTACTCTCCTTCTGGCTCTCAAGCCTAATTTTGTTTTATACACCCTTTTATATCAGTAACACTTTGATTCACTCTCACAGATGTAAACTTCCAGCCCTGGGAGCTGTGTACGCACAATCTGCAACTGAGCAGCTCCAATGCAGTGGGGATGTTAGGTACCTTGCTTTGGGCACCTTGATAGAAATAAGTCTGTATGGTCTGTATCTGTTTCTTCCAAATGCGCTGGGCAAATCAAATTTGTGACCTCACCTAAACACGACAAGCAGGAATTGACCATCATCATATCAATGATGGTGTAAGTACTGTTTGATTTAATTTTTTTCAATTTCAGCACCAAAATGAAACTTTACTAAGATATAGTAAAGATATACAAAAACTATATCTAACTTTGAGAGATAAAAACATGGTTTCCTAAAAACAATTTCTATAACAGTAAAATATTATTTTCAATTGTTAAATATCTAAATATGAGTAGCTGTACAGGAAAAATTGCCTAAAATAATCTAAGTGATCATTTAAAGCTTCTGAATCTGACCAGACATTTGATGCCACAAGGACCGCAACAAATTATTATTTTCATTATTGATTAACATGACAATTCTTTAGTAAAAAATAGATACTTCTTATGCTTTAAGAAGTCATAAAGTAGTAAAAATGGAGTAAAATGGTCTTCAACCATGCTAGTAGCTGTGTGAGACTGTACTTAGGCACAAAAGTGCTTTGAGATAAATGCTCTCATCAGCATGCTGAGATGCTTACAGATACAGTGCTAACATGGTGATGTTCAACAGGTATAATGTTAACCATATTTGTGTTTGGTAATTGTCCGTATTTGATAATTAGCAGAAAACAAAAATTACGGCTGAGGCTGAATGCGAAAAAAAGCGAAAGCCTTTAGGATTAATCCTCTGGGGACCATGAACATTTGTACAAAATATCATGGCAAACCATCCAATGGTTGGTGAAATATTTCAGTCTGAACCAAAGTGGTGGACCAACCACTAAACTATGATTTAGAGCCTTTGAATCTAACTGAACACTGGATGTCATGAGGACTCAAGTTCACGTCTTCAAATTGCATTGTTTTGTCAGACCAACAAAAGGCTAAGGAAGGAAGATATTCAATTTACAGTGATTTATTTGAATATTTGCACCAACAATGCCTGTCTCCTCTCTTTTGTGTGTGTGTGTGTGTGTGTGTGTGTGTGTGTGTGTGTGTGTGTGTGTGTGTGTGTGTGTGTGTGTGTGTGTGTGTGTGTGTGTGTGTGTGTGTGTGTGTGTGTGTGTGTGGAGGGCTCTTAGTTTCCTCTCATGGCAGAAATACATTTACCTCCACAAGATGACCTGAACAGGCAACTCCTGAACATGTCCAGCAAACACACACACAAAACACACTGTGCATCAGCTTTTTTCCTCTCTCCTGCCCTCCTCTTTCCACCCTTCACTGCCTCTTTCTCTCTCACTCTTAACTCCCTCGCATACAATGCCTGCTATTCTGGACCAGACGGCAGGAAAATAAGTAAGGGTAGGAAAGTATAACTTAAAGAAATACGAAGCTTGAATGCCTACGTTATGTGCATGTGTGTGTTCACTGTATTTAATTTGCTGAGGAGAACAGTCATCATTCTCAACATGCAGTTTTATTTAATCTACTGATTTACTAATTAATTCAGAGAGAGACACAGAGGTGATATGAAGAGGATGAGGGAGAGAGTGGGAGAAAGAGGACAGAGGGGTGAGAGTGGAGAGCTGCACATATTACCAAAAGAGCCCATGACACTAACAGGTTAGAATACCAAACAATGAACAAAAGACAAGTTCTAAGGATGCTAGTATCTATTACAAAATGAACAATAAATCCTGGAACAATACTACAAGTCTGATTTCATAATGTGAATTCAAATTAATGGAAAGATACTTAGAATGGAGGTGTGGATTCAAGACTGGTGTCACTTTTGAGGCTGAAGTTTGTGATGCTGTTGTATTGGACAGCACTGACTGGAGGCCTTGAATGAAAAACAAAAATATGGAGGACTAGGTCTGAACCATCAACAGTTGATCCTGATCTGAGTCCTTTAATAATGGGAACAACAAGTTCCAACCTGAACAACCATAAAGGTCATTTGCCCCTACTCTATGACGCAGCCCATAGGGATGGCACCGAAAATAGCACCTCTACGGCAGCAGGTCTACTGGACCTTCATCATCATGGTTCAAAAATTAAACAAGCAAATGAAACAGTGTTTTAATCCACCAAGGAAGAAAGGTTCAGTTATATACATGTACACAGTGTACATGGACTTAGGTGTACTTCCCTCAAGTTTTCCATATTGAAGCATTCTAAAACTAGAATGGCACTCAATAGAGTACATACCTCCGCCAAGGCCAAATATTGACGAAAATGTAAAAAAACGCCCTATCTGGCAATGATAAGGAAAGTGATAAAAAAATTTTGTTGAAAAATATAATTGGCAAAGTGTGGACTCACACACGCCGCCTTACCCAGGCATCTAGTGGATCTGTTTTTTATTACGAGCCACATAAAACGCAAAAGGAAATTCCTCCAACCTAAACGACCACGTAAATCACTTGTCTCTCAGGTAGGACCCAGAGCAGCATATCTCTGGCAGTCAGCGACATGACTCCCTCCTCTGCTCCAATCCAAATTACTATGGCTGCTAGAGGTTGCCTGACAAGAAAATGTAACTATGGGTCATAAAATGCTGCTTGTACAGACAACCTATGGACTTGTTTTTTACCAAATTTTTAATGGGAATCTGTTGCTACCGGATCCAATTCAATAATTTAATTCAAACAAATGTTTAATAAATATAGTATGTCTCTTCCATACTGAAATAAATGCTGAAGGGACCAAATATAACACAACTTATTTTTTAGGAGTCACTAGGTGCAAATAATGAAAGTTCTGATTCAAAACTAATGAATTGAATTCATAAGCTTAAATTATTGATGTGACATGAACGAAGGTTTAATTGTAAGAATGTGACTCCTTATAGTGACATTATGCGATCAGCATGTTTAACTAAGGAATATGTATCAGTCTGTTGGGACTACAGAAACACTCAGTTCACGTGTGTTTTTACAGCAGTGTTACAGAGTGGAGGTTCAGCCCTCATAAACAACCTTTGGCTGGGAAGCTACAGTCAGCTCTGGCTAAAGAGAAAACACATAACAGCTTCATTAGTGTTTAGCGAATCTATGCATTTTGCCAACTTGGACATAAGAAATCAAAGTCCCTTACATCTATATGCCTAAATATTTTTTCTCATTCACACATTCTTACTGCATGTCCTCACAGAAAGCATTTAAGCAGCATTTTTCACTCATCTGGCTCACACACATCTGATGGAACAGATACGCTCCTATTTTAACCAATCCAACTGTCTACGCATGGCACATTTTACTTGCACTAAATGCACATAAATGTGACCCAAAGCATGTTTTTACAGTCCAAGTCGGTTTTCCTGTGTTTGGGTGCGTAACTACAGTGACTGTGTATTGGGCTTTGATCGCTTTCGAAACACTAGCAGGCAGAGGAGAAAAAAACTCGGCATTGTATATTTCAGAAAGGAGCAGATTTTGATTGGCTTTATTTAGGCTGATACCAACCCATCAAAATATGCCCAAATCGGTTAACATCTGTAGAGGTAGATACTATTCAGGCCCAATACTACTTCTAAAGTCCATGGGTGTCCTCATGTAAAAAGAATGATAGAAATGATCTTTGATAAATGGTCTTCAATAAACCTGGAAATGCTTAGCACGTTGTGTGTAGGGTACCACATTGTTCTACACCCTAGAGTATGTGCAGAGTGTGTGCACTTTCATCTCTTCAGCAGGGACTTTACATCTATGATGGAACTGTTATCCAGTTTTTGGTTCTCCCTTTATCTCTCTTAATACAGATTTAGTTTTAAAAATAAAAAGGGTGAGGTCAACTAAATATGACTAAAACTAACAAGGACTTTTTATCTCAGGACTAAGTTGACCAAAATTTAACGGTAATTTACAGAGGCAGCCTATATGTTTCGTAAAAATGAGTTGAGGTTTACTTATTTATTCAATTATTTCATCATTTTTTAGTTCATTTATTTACATGGTTATTGCATAATGTATTAGTTATATATTTATTACAGACTAGAGCTATATTTTGATGGAATCCCAGAGTTATAAGACTGCTGACTTAGTGTAAGTACCAGTATAACTGTCATTTCAGTCAACCCCCTGCCTCTCCAAGTTATCAAGCTCAGTAACTGCTGTCACATTTAATTAGTTAGCATCTGTAAGACCCCGATCAGACAGAGCGCTTTTTCCATGTTGCAAAATGCAAGGCGCACTGCACTGCCTTTTTTGTTGTAGCCTACAATTTTTAAAAAGTGCCGCGCGGTGCGTTTTAAGAAAAATTGTTGCTCACTTTTCCATGGCTATTATATTACTATTATTTTGTTGTGAATTAAACTCACAGATCTGGACATGTTATTTAAATATATAGGCTATGGGCGGAGGTACTTGCTCTGGCTCTGATTGAGGGTGAGAGGCTGTTCCTGAATAATACGCTGGACACAGGAAAACGGAGATCCATGTCGGTACATGAGACCCTCAATGCTCTTTTTGATTGCGAAGGACTCTCTTTTTTCTGGTTACTTTCTGATTGACTCATACTGCAAGAGTTAGATTGTATTGGATTTGCTAATGTTGTTACATCTTTCCAACTTAATTGTGAAAATCAGTTGGATGAAATCTTACTTGGAAAGGAGTTAGCTGAAGTTTGAATAAAATGCTCATTCTTAGTCTTGACTAAAACTAAACTAAAATGTTTTCGGTTTTCTGTGACTAAGACAAGACTAATATGTCCAGAGATTTAGTTCTAAAAATAAAAAGGGTGAGGTCGACTAAATATGACTAAAACTAACAAGGACTTTTTATCTCAGGACTAAGTTGACCAAAATTTAACGGTAATTTACAGAGGCAGCCTATATGTTTCGTAAAAATGAGTTGAGGTTTACTTATTTATTCAATTATTTCATCATTTTTTAGTTCATTTATTTACATGGTTATTGCATAATGTATTAGTTATATATTTATTACAGACTAGAGCTATATTTTGATGGAATCCCAGAGTTGATCTGATCTGAACTGAAAACACAGGATGAGAACCTATCACTCTTAAACTGACTAGACTTAATATAGGTAGGAGGCTTTAATACTGTTTGCATTGCATTTGAAAAAAATAAATTTCAAAAAATTATGCACTCATCCATGGCTTGGTTTAACATAAAAATTCAATTTTAGGTACTCAACTAAAAATAAAAAACCTAAATATGGCCTAGTAGTTCACACTTGCATGTTATAGATTTAAAATGCCTATTTTAACACATAAAGTAAATACATTTTTTGTCTTTTGTGTTTACTTTGTATGTATGCATTTACTGTCATAATTCAATGAAAAACAGGTTAAAGGTACAGTTATTTTGCGTTTTGTCAATAATTACTGAATGAATACTTTTTCACTGTGAGATGAATTTTCAATTCCACATTAAAATCAAATCACAAAGACACAGAAAACACAGTGAAAAGTCAATTGCATTTCAGTGTTGTCCTGCAGAAAGCAACATAGACCTGACAATACTGAATACAAACCACTGTCCTAATGCTGACAAGGAAATATGACAAAGAAACTAACATGACATTTCTTGATTTCATTCAAAAATAACACTGTTTGCCTTTTTGCTCACATACTTGGACAAGCAAGACAGATAAACCATATTTAAATTTATTTTTTATAAATTTATTCTCTCTTGCTCACTGGTATTTTCAAACTACACGCTTCACTTTTGATATTACATGAATACAGTTTATGGGGCGTTAAATAAAAAATGTTACTCCATACATCATATATGTATGTTTTTGTTTGTTTTTTATTCTTTGTTGTTTTGGTTTTTTTTGCTTGTGTGTTTAATTTTGTGTGTGTTTTTCTGTTCTGTTTTTTGGTTAATTACCTAACCTTTGGAAATGGTTGGCAGGCATGGCAGCTGCAGATGGAGCTTATCTGCCCCTTCATTTACATTCTGCAGCTTGTTGCGTACCTGGTTAGGAATGGATGGCAGGTGGGTCGGGAGCTTATTTGTCCATGCCCTTACAAGCTTCATCTTGTTGCATACCTGGTGCTGCCTGGTGGGCCAGGCTTGGTAAATGAATGAATTTTCTGTACCTTTAGCACAGTAGTTGGACCACTCCACATGTCCTCCAACTGACCCCTTTGCAGTGAAGTTCGGCTTCGCTGCTCCGGAAATTGAGGGTAGACAGGTGGGGTCCATATTAACCTTGCTGAGCTGCAGGCTTTTGCGCTCCTGGTACCGTTTCATAAAACGGGTTTGGTCAGTGGTACATCTTGGCAAAGGCTCACCAGTGTTTTTGGCAGAGCAGTCGGGCTCCTCCCCATTTACAAACAAACCATGCCCTGTTGTGCTTGCAGCTAAAAGATGTGAACCATTTCGGGAATCCTCTGCTGCCTTGTGAAGTTCACACTGCCTCTCAGCAGCCTGCTCTGCATTCTTCACTGCAGCGTCATGTTCCTGCCTTTTCAGCTGCTCAGCACAGGCACGTTTATTGGCCATCAGGGCAACATTGGAGTATCGACACTTGATGTTATTTTCTCTGGTTTTTTGAGCCTTTCGTTTTCGTTCTTCTAGAAACAACCTGTCAGATACTTTCTTGGCCTGAAACCACTCCAGGTTGCTCTTCTTCTCTGCCTTCAACTTCTGCTCATTCTCCTGTATCTTTGCCTCTCTGTGAGAAGAAATAGACTTGAGCATGGCATCCCTTTTCTCCTTTTCCCTCTGCTGGTCTGCCACTTTAGTAACTTGCTCAGCCACTTCTTTAGAAAATGTTGGGTCCTCTCTCAGTACTCCAGCGGCGGCCTGCTTCTTCAGTCTGTCTGCCAATTTTACCGTTGCAATTTCTATTGGTATCTGGCGCTTTCTGAACTTTTCTGCTTGGTAATCTTTTCTTTGCTGCAGCTTTTCTTCTATGTCACACTGAACACGTTTTCTTTCTTTCTCCAACATATTCTGTTCCTGTGCCTCCCTTTCTTTGTGAAGGTTTCTACTGGAGATATCCTCCAGTCGAGATTTCAGATAGCTTTTCTTTGACTCGGCTTTTTGCTCAGCCTGATTTCTTTGCCCCTGTGCGTGCAACTCATCAAAGTACCTGAGTTTATCTCTCTCTTCCTTCTCTTGCTCTCTCTCTCTCTCTCTCAACTGCTTCAGCTCCTTTATTTGCTCAGTCTGGTAATGAGCCACAGACTGGTTGGACAGCTGTCGCTGTTGAGCTTTCTCCTGCTCTTGTCTCAGAGCTTCTCCATGTCTACACCTCATCTCCTCTTCAGACTTTCTTTTTCGTTGTTTAGCAAGTCTCTGTTGCTCTTGATGAAATTCAATCAGTGCCTCATTCTCCTTCTGCACATGTGTCATCTGGACTGCACGGTTGAATTGTCTGACACGGGCAATCTGGTGAAATCGCTTACTGTTGGCTTTGTCAATTGTTTGCTTCAAGTCCTGCTTCTTAAATTCTGCCTCCTCTGCAGCAAGCATATTCAGATATTCCTCCCTTGCCTGCTTCTTTAATTTTCTTGCTTCAAGCAGCTTCCCCTGGGCATTCAGGGATTTCTTCACTATGGAAGACTGATACAGAATATTGCTCTCTATCACTTCCAGCCTGGTGTACACTTTGGCCTCGGGCTGGTTTAATACAGACTGGATTCTTACCCAGTCAGCCCTAGACAAATCGGTTTCTTGTGGCGGATCCATTTCGACCTGAATAATCTTATCTGTGTTGTAATGTGTTGTGCTACGTTGGGTTGAGTGTTTAGTGATTGCTATAGTGCTTAACCCTGGTTGTTAGCACAGGCTACCTGGTGACATCATACCATGTGATGTCACTAGCCTTTGATGTCTAATAGTGCAGTCAAGCTGATGCATGATGATGTCACTGATGACATCTTCACAGGGTTGTGTCTCCAATCAAATGAAAACATGGTTACCATGGTAACAGGAAGTGCAGTTTACAGTTTAAAATAAATGGAGGGATTTCTGTCTGTTGAATTTCTCGAAAACTGCTCATCCAATACTTCCGCAGTTGAGAGTGCACGTCCTGGGGTCCTCAGCAATACAACCGCAGAGTTTGAAGTCGATCGGACGAGCAGTTGTCGAGAAAAATCTAAATACAGAGACAGACAGAGATTACTCCATTTATAGTTAGATTAAAACACATCGAGGATGAATTATAAGAACTGGATACTGGACCTCAAAGATGGCGAATGGAAATTGCTCGCCTGGCACATGAGCCAAAGAGTTCATGTGCTCTTTAGGCTTCCGGTGATTTTTTCATTGCGATACAGTGAGTGTCCACTAGTACAAATTGGCTGAAAGGCAAATTGGAGTAGCAGTGCCACATCCAGCTCTCTTCATCCATGACTCATACACAAACATTCTAAAAGCAGTTTATGAATCCCTTTGCTTAGCCCCACACCCCCCTCTTTTTACTTTTGCTACGTGTGTCAGGCTTTTTTTAAATGTTGATTGTCTTCCCTATAGTAATGACTTTAGACAAGACATCTTGTAAAGACAATGGCACGCCTCATTTATAGACTTTACAACGAGCGGACTTCTAGACAGGCGGAAGTCATTAGTGACAGAAGCAATCCGCTGGACAGATACAACCATGAGGAGCTGATTAAGAGGTTTTTTTTCTCTGTAGGAAAGATCTCTTTGAACATATTGAAGAGCTGTCACCAGACTTGCAGTTTGTATCAGACCACAATGCAGCCTCGTCACCCGCTTTGCACCTCCGAATTGCACTGCGTTTTTACACAGACGATGCCTTTCAAAGCAGTGACATGATTGGCCTCCACAAGACCACCGCCTGATGTCACGGCACTAAGGCGGCACATTCCACGGTATGTTTACCTCCTCACTGAAGCGGAGTTAGCAGTGATGAAGCAGTGATTCTCCAGACCTCCGGCATTCCAGGCATCGTGGGCTGCATCAATGAGACTCATGTCCGGATGCAGGCACCATCTGATAATGAGTATCTTTGTCAACTGCAAGGGATACCATCCCATCAATGCTTGCAACGCCAATTATAACATCTTTAATTTGCTGACAAGATGGCCTGGATTTACCCATGACAAATGCATCCACAGGTGTAGTACGTTGTACCAGGACTTCGAAGCTAGAAGAGTAAATGGGCTGCCTCTTGGCAACAGTAGCTACCCACTGAAACGCTGGCGGATGACACCAATGATGGCTCTGAGGACTGAGCAAGAACTGCGGTATAACACCAGCCATGCTGCCACTAGCTCACATGGTCAAAATTGCATCAGTGTCCTCAAGCACTGGTTAGGTACAAAATGCTCATAGGCTTATCTCAGAAAAAAAATAAATCCTTTTTCACAAAAATTAAAATTAACCTGTTTCTTCCATCACTACCTCTTATACTTAAATAATTACCTTTATGTTGTCTTTATTCTGAATTATTAATTTTGTGCCAAAAATTGTCAGCAAATTTAAGATAAATAGCTGAACAAATGTGTGCTTTGTGCAGTGATCATGTGTCAGCACCATGAGGCATAGGACAGAGAGGCTAAATCCAAATATCTCGACTTCACCGCACTAGCAGATTCGTGGACTTAAAATGAGCATTCCCGGTAAGTCCGTGAGTGCTCTACAATTCATCAAGTCCACAAGGAACCTCAAGCGGACTTTCTGTGGTCTTTCAGAAAGTCTGCACAGGGTGCGGACTTGTGACAATAAAATATATAAAGAAATAAATAAATGAATAAATAAATAAATAAAATTGACCATATTTATTTTTTAAGACTTTTGTTTTTTCATTTTTGATGTATAAATTTATTGATGTCGTAAGGCTTCATCTTGCACATAAAGCACATGAATAGGCTGAATAATTTAGATTTCTTATCATCTGTGAAACCAAACCGGCAAAGGTTGGTTTTGTCCATTTATGCTGTGTGGATCCTCATGTCAGGGCTGATATAATATTGTGTTTCGCAGCTCATATAAAGGGAGTATTTTACTGCACTTTCTCACCATATCAGCACACCTGCTCATATCATGTATAAGTTGCCGATAATAGTACCATTCAGAGCCCTTCAGAAAGACATGTTGAAATGAGTTACATGGTCACAAATTTAAGATCATCTCCATGGAAACACCTGAGGTGTTTAAGTCCC
Source organism: Xiphias gladius (assembly GCF_016859285.1). NCBI lineage: Eukaryota > Metazoa > Chordata > Actinopteri > Istiophoriformes > Xiphiidae > Xiphias > Xiphias gladius. The sequence goes on from NC_053402.1 coordinate 9,773,473, forward strand.
GTTTCATAGCAGATTACACCCGCTCGCAGTCCATCATCCTTGCAGACTTGCAGACTGTGATCATGGTGAAGGCGTCATTGTATATATGACAAAAGTATGCGAGGGCTCAAACTGGAGGGTGCAAATTTGGATTCAGCCAGACAGAGACAGAAAATTATGCTATCCATGGTGCTGACACCATGGATAGTGACAGATCACCACACAAAGCAGAGCTGACCAAGATATGTGCCCATTTTTCATTCCCTTTTTTTCTTTTATATCATTGCCTCATGATAATTGTTAATATGAAAGAGACAACAATAAAGAAAATTAAACAAAATAAACAAGTAAGTAAACAAAATATTTAGGCTTGGCAGTACCCTAATCAGCAGCTATGTTATCTAGGTTTTACTGGCTTCACGGGGTGATGCAGATGAACTGAGTCTGTAGCGTATTAGCAGCATGCACTGTCCTCCACAACCTCTGCGTCACCAAGAGAATCCCCCTCCCCAAGCAACAACATTAGCCGGTACAGGAGGAAGATGTGTACCCTGTGGTCCCTGCAGTGCATGAGGATGTCGGTGGACTAGTGGCCCATGCACACATTGTTAATGCTTTTTGAGTTAGCAATTATTAAACTAACTAATTAAATAAATGGGTAGTTTATTTGAAATACACAGCATCACAATTCATAGAAACATTACTGTGGCTGTTACTGCTCTTGTTACTTGTATGAAAGACATCCATCTTCTGACTCTCTTCCAACGGTTGGTCAGTTCAACCACTTTCCACGCCAACCAAACCAGTGAATGCCGGTGAATCCTCTCCACACACATCAACAATTTTGTCACTGTATATTAACATTTTTCGGGGAAGGACCCCCGCCAGTTTGATGGAGACTGCCTAAATCAGAAACAACATTAATTGCTTCCAAAATCTCTTTCAAAGTTGACTGCTGCTTCTTATTAGTTACCAAATGGGACTGCTTGGGAGTCTATATTCCTGTGTTGACTGTAAAGCTCAATTGATTTTCTGATCAAAATGTCAGTGAAATTTCCCTTTTTCTTCCTCCATAGGTTACACAAAATCAGAAATGAAAAGAAAGCGGAGATTAAATGATAAAAATTAACAAGACCTCCGAGATTGTCACCAATGTCTCCTAGTAACGTACGCTGCTAGGCAATATCCATAGACAACGCATCACTAAGACAGGGCACAGTTAAGGCTAGGCTTAATTTAGCAGTTAGGACCAGGCTTAGTAAAGGTCAGTTGCACCAACTGGCCCCTACAGATCTTTTATCACTCTGTAGTGGGAAGTGCTCCGTTCTTTGCGGTGGTGAGCTGGGGTGGTGGCATAAGTTCTTGAAGGTCAGCAAAGCTGTTAAGGAAGGCCAGCTTGGTGATCAGGTTGGAAATGGACAGTGTGGAGGCAGTGGTGGACGAGGAACAAAATCAAACCCACCTTGAATAACCCTTCTGACCCTCTCTACAGTGAGTTGTGGCAGATTGGCAGCTCATTCAGCCACTGGATCATCTCAGCCCGGTGTAAAACACAGATGGATGGACAGATGAATGGATGGACAACCCGAAAACATAATGCCTCTAGCCACGGCTGTCACCGGCGTGTAGGCATAAAAACATTAACAGATACCGCAAGAGCTTATGTGTGTTTGTGTGTGTGGGTGTGTGTCTGTTTGCTTGAGGGCAAGGCAGGACATAGTTTACAACAACTGGCTCAATGCTTGGCAACAGACCAGTGCTGCCTGGCTGCCTGTTATCCTCTTTATATGTGCAGACACACAAACAAACACATACAAAAAACAAACATATTTTGACAGTAAAGAAATTTCGTGATCATGACAGCAAAGACCACAGACAGACACCTCAATGGTAGACACTTGAATATCTCTGGATCTGTCAGTCTCTGTCTTTCTTTTAAATTTAAATGTGCATTAATGGTGTGTAAGGAAATGCACTATTATGGTTATGGAGGGTGTTTATATTCATCTACGAAGAAGAAATTAAAACAAAATGAAGTCAAACTGCAGATACCATAGGTTGAAGATATTGAACCAATACACTCTCTCATACTCACTTTACTGATAGAGCAGATAAAGTCACACACTCAATATTCTATTCGTAAACTTACAAAGAGATGGATAGGGAACAATAAAAGGAAGCTAATGGGGAGTGACTTTGATAGAGACAGACTGCAGGAGGTAAAGAGAAGAGAGAAAGAGAAGAGGAAGAGAGATGACAGAGAAAAAGCAAGAGATGTGCTGGAGAACAACACAAAAGGAAAATATTAAATAAAATAAGTCAAAAAGATGGAGGAAGAGACAGAAAAAGAGGTCTGGAATCACTACATCCTTTCAGCCCTTGTCCCTGTTGCTAGGTTACTATCGTTAGATGAATGGGTTAAATGATCTCAGGAGCAACAATGACATAGTTAGCTGGTCTCCATCAGACAACATTCACACACACAATCACACTTAGACAAATACACAGAAATGGAGCAACTTTAAAAACTCTGTTTGCCACTTTGAGAGATGCTTGTAGGTTAAAAACATCAATAAACTACTGAAAAACACTATAAATTGCCATAAACGTGCAGTTAATAGGACATTTTCAGAACCTTGACAAACAAACAAACCCTTAAATAAAATTTGTTAAACTTTAAACACCAGATTTGTTCCAGGTTTTGAATGAGTAACAATACCTAAACAAGTACTATGAGGTTAAGGACTATGGTGTGTTGCTAATTGTTGTACAGATCGAATACAACATTTACACCAAGACTTTGCTCCTATAAAAAAAACCCAGTGCTTGTCTGTGCAAGCAGATTTTTAAAGCAAAAAGTTTTATGATGGCACCAAATGAGGAAGTTAAATGACATAGCATAAAGAGTCCTTGTTAGGAGAGGTTGAGGTGGATGGATGAGTCCACAAAACACAGATCTTTCACATTGGTCGCTGCTGATCACTGTCAATAGTCAATATTTCTTTTATCCATGACCATTCCACATCCTCAACTCTTTATTATAACCATGATGCCAAACTCCTCTAACCTTAATGAAGTACTTATTTTAACCAAAACCATGATCTTTTTCTAAACCTAAGCAAGTATTTTTTTTGTGCCTAAACCTAACCAAACTGTGACTGTTCCAAAACATTAACCACATTTATTATTGCTACAGAATTTACATGTTTATATATACAGGTATGCCTGCCGTTGTTTCACTCCTTCGAGTCATATTATTGTTACAATGATGACCAAGGTCCGGTAAGGGCGCTGCTAGTACACTCCTCTCGTTCATTTCTGAGGGTAGGGACGAGCGAACTATATGGTTGTTAAAGTTGTTAAAGCTTTTTTTCATAAAAAGCAAATCCAGCAGATGCCTTTGTAAAGAGGGAGAGCAGCACCTTGAGAACCATGTGTGAAACCCACACTGTGACTGTGTGACTGTGTGAATCCAAAATCGTTTTGGCTTACACATTTACTGTTACACAATGTAGACTCTGAAATTTTGCCCATCCAGAAACTAGCGACCTGTCCTAGAAATTATTTTTGTAGTTTTTTAGTCAGTTTTGAGCCTAAATCATCACACGACTGCAGCCACTTCAAAGAACACTTTCAAATCCACAGCAGTACTACAGCATCTCTGCTATTAGTAATCCAGGTGGGCCATCCCACCTACACACCATGATTCACATTTTAGACATTTAGCTCATTTCATCATCAACACCAATTTGCCCTAAGTGCAATGGATCGGGTTCAATTCCTAGATACACTTCACTACAAACAACAAGACCAGTGCAAAGGTCCTTTGAAAGTGATCATGTAGGAGACAGGTACTGTGAAAGTGATCAATTAAGGAAAGAACTGAGAATAGATTTACACAAACCTGGTGCCTTTACTGCAGGATTTTTTATTTAGGTAATGGCACGCAAAAAATGCTGAAACAGTATCACAAAAATAATCCCAAGATACAAGGTGATGGTGCAGCATGAATTTCTTAAAAGGAGTTGAACCAAATGAAGAGGCAGCTTATCTCAACAAGGCCATCTCAGCTGGCTATTTCTGACCACAAGTAATAATTTACTTAGCTCATAGGTGCTTTACATAGCAGTTTAAAAAATAATATTTAACTGTAAACATGAGTTAGTTAAAATTTACTACTTTTCAGAAGGACCTATATGACTGTTCCCAAGATGACTCATATGAGTATTTTCTGATCTGCCATCCCTCTGATTAGGGTGTAGTTACAGTATGTTTAGGCAACTAAAACTACTTGGTTACAGTCAGGGAGTTTACCCAATAAGATAAAAGAAACCAACAAAGAAAGACATATACGAGACATTAACAGTGGTCTCCTGTGTTGGAGTCACACTTTTGTACACCCAACCATGCACCACTACCTCCTCCCTAACAGACTTCGCCTTGGTATTATGTCATGATGCTGCTTCTGTCTTCTCAACCTTGTGCAAGATTGCTAGAGGTCACTACTCAGCCTCCAATTGCTATGGGCTGAGTCTGTAATGAACAGAGAAAGAACTGAGTATGTTCTTCCATCATTAGATTAACATCTACATTTGATCCAACAATTTGGTTTATTACTAAATACCTGCAAAACCTATGATGTTAATAATATGACGCCTCAGCTGTACAATGGGCTTTGTGCTGATGTTAGCATGCTAACACGCTAAACTCAGATGTAGACTCTGTCTTGTTTTTAAGCTAAAAAATGTAACAGATCATGTGACATATTCGTGATAATATCTTCCCTTCAAACAGGCTAAGTGATAATTCACTTTTTGCTTATTTTGTCAACGCGAGGATGAAGAATCTAAATTTAGTTACTGGTAGCGGGTTTTTCAATCTTTTTCTGTGTGTGTGTGTGTGTGTAAGCTGTGATATCAAAAAAGCTTGACCCACATTGGCTGTCTTATCTGTCCCAATATGTCTCCAAGGTGTCCCCATGGCAACGGGTGTACTATTGCCAAAAATGTCAGCATCAAGGACAACCAAGCCCTGAAGGGCAATATCAGTAAATTTGTAACTGAAAGGGAGTACAAGCACACTCACACCCAAACAAACACACTCTCAATGATCAGTCTTTGGATGTGTGAAAGTAGATCAGAGCAAAGGGAGCTGGCCTTCACTGACGAGTAAAATTAGACTTTTTTGTGTGTGTGTGTGTGTGTGTGTGTGTGTGTGTGTGTGTGTGTGTGTGTGTGTGTGTGTGTGTGTGTGTGTGAGACACACACAAACACACACCTGTGGAATAACAAACACACACACAGACGCATCAGATAGCAACCACTGATGACAGACAGTAATGGTGAGAACTCTTGTTTTAAGCTCGGCTGCTTTACATTCTTTCTGTATAAGTATACTAAACAAGGCATAGACACATATGGATGAAGTCTCATATTAGACATATTCTCAAACATGTTCAAACTCCGACAGATGTGTACACACAAAGAAACATGACGGCTTTTTAACACCCTCCACATTAAACTGGGAAGAGGAAGCAGTTGGGGGAAGAAACACACTGGGGGTGTTACTGTAGAATGACTGTCAGAAAAACTATGACTATAAACAAAGCCATAACAGAGTATCAGTTTACATGTATGTTTACTAAAAGCTGAAAATCAGATAAAAACTTGAGAGCAACCCGTTTAATCTTGCATCCATATTCCTTTGTATTAGTGCATTACCTCCTGCCTACTATATAAATGAAATAATTTATTTGTTTCTCTTGTTTATTTGTTTGTTGCATTTACACATGCAATTATTTAAACTCTGTTTGGTTGCACTGCTTAATTCTGTGTTAATGAATTAAGTTTGGGCTGTTGTACCTGCATCACATTTACATTAATGTTGTATAGAATCAGCTAATACTCTAACCTGGAGCTTCAAATGGGTGCAGCAGTACAACAAAATACAAAACTTAATTTAATAAAACCTACGCAGCAGCATTTTCTCCAATTGTAATAATCGGAGTGAGCTTTCCTACCTTAAATATATGATTCATATAATGTTGTGTGCCATGAGCACAAGCTGTTTAGGATGCAAGTTTGTTGTGTCTGAAAAGCACCAGGGGACTGAGGGAAAAATCAATACACTATAATGCTGCAATATTTTTGGCTCTATCAATAAGCTGACCGGGGCTCCCTATCAGTGTTGTTATTGCCCTACAGTAGCATGGCATGAAAGACTACACAGTGGTGTTATATAACATGAACTCTTGGAAAGTGCTGAAAATGAAGTGTTTGACAAGCTGTTTGGATGTGGTCACTTTCTTTACTGACAATAATCTGGAGACTGACTGTTTTTTCTTCCACAGTAAGGATTTGCATGATACACATTTTTAAAGCCAACACTGATACTGGTGTTTTTAGCAATGCTAGCGTCATGGATCCAGATATGGCAATGTCTGTCTGTCAGTCTGTCAGCCCGAACTATTACTTTGGTCCAGACTGAAATATCTCAACAACTATAGAAGGGATTGCCATGAAATTTTTTACAGACATTTATAAACTGTAATCATGTTGTTTATCCTCTGACCTTTCCTCGTAACCCATCAATTCAATTTGTCCAATATTTTGTTTTATGACCAAATACCTACAAAACTAATGACATTCACATCTGTCTCTGTTATAATTAGTGTTTGGTACCAATAATTAGCAGGTTAACATACAAGAGTAAGATGGTGAAATACTATGCCTGCTAAGCATCAGTATGTTAGCATGTCATTGTGAGCATGTTAGCTTAAGAGCTGCTGTGCCCAAGTACAGCCTCACAGAACCACTAGCATGACTGTAGACTTGTTTAACTTAAATTTCCTCAAAAACATTACTCTTTTCTTAAGAACACTATATCACAGCTATGATGTCTCCTTCTGATCGACAACTGAGCCTTATGAAACAAATGTGAAATGCACAGATTGCTCTTTTGCTTGCAGAAAAAGGCTTCCAGAAATATGGAGTAATTTTAATTCTTTGTAGTGTGCAGCAAGCCTCCTCTTCCATTTGAAAAGAACATTTATCTTATCAAATACTCTTCAACATAGAAATAGACAATCTAAGGACATGTTTTCAGTGCCAGTTTTACAAAATGATTTCACATGACTGTTATAAACCATCATTATGGTGAGATTAATGACACTGGCCACCCAGATGTCTCATATGGACAGAAGATGTCTGATTTAACAAGAAAATGACACAAGTTTTACCATAAGACATCATAACTGGGATCCATTACAAAATATAACTCAAAGGTGCCACCCAAATTCACATAATAAAATCGTGGCTGGCACAAACATGAGATATATAAGAGTATTAGCTGACTTACTATAGCAAAGATGCCAAATGATGAACTTAGGTAAACTGTTTCTAAATTGGAATTGAAATCTCCTTAATAAATCTCAGTAATACATATTTTTTGATTGATTTTTTGATTAAGACTACACGACTAACAACACTAAAAATAAAACAAAGAAGGAAAAAAATAAAATAAAATTTTCCCAAATTTTTATTTTTGTTACAATAGGTTTCCAATTATTCAAATGGTAGATCTCTGATGCAGTACTATATATTTATTTCACATAAAAAGAGAAAGCGGAATATTTTAAATTATTTCAAAGCTACAGGACTCAGAACCCCATAGTTTCACGTCATTTTTCTCTGATCAATGCTGTCTGTTATCTCAATAAACACCTCTGTCTGCCTCTGTCACTTTTCAATCCTTGCTTTTTTTCCTGGTGCTTTCCAATGTTCTCCCTTCACACCTACACACTCAGCCCTCCCTCCTCTTACATCCCCCACTCCAGTCCCCTCTCCATCTATCCATCCATCCATCCCATTTGGTGGTACTCTCAGTGGAACACTTAGGCTATTTATAAAAGCATCAAAGCCCACAATTTCCAACACACAGCCTATAGAGAGAAAGAGGGGCAGATAGAGAGAGATGGAAGGAGAAGTGGAAGAACGGTTGTAGGAGGAGAGAGGGGGAACCAAGAGGCGCAAGGACAGAGAGAAACAGATGGAGAAATATGGAGATAGAGAAGGAGTAATGGTAAGAAGGGGGCATAATTGGCAGAGATAGGGAAAAGAAAGCTGGAGAGCGAGAGGGAAGAGAACAGAAAGATGGAAAAGGGAAGAAAGTGAAAAACAGAAATAGCGTAGGATAGAAAGGAGAGAGTGGTAGGTCACAAGGAATCGGGGAAACAGAACACAGAGGAGGTGGAAAAACAAATAACTGGATGACAGAGTCAGATACGTTTTTTACCATTTTCTTTGCTTCAGGATCTCAATCATACACCTCAATATCAACTTCGTGTGTGCATTCATTTGTATGATCTGTGTGTGTGTTTGCATGCATGCGTGCATGTGTGTTTTTGTGTGTGTAGGAGGCAGGTTTTGGATCCGGAGACCTCCCACCCACACAGGTTGAAAGCACCTAAGCTGCGTTCGGCACCGCCAACAGACACCAGTGTGCAAATGTTCACTAACTTATATGAACCTGAATGTGCTCATGAAAAGGCAGAAAACATATTACATGAATCCAGAGGACTCGTGGGGACCATGCCCAACTGCAGCTGATGGTTGCTGGTGAAAGAGATACCCGATTAAACCCAAACACAGAAGACGATCAGTCAAAGGGAAGATAAATATTGCTTTTTATACATTTATCCTTTGGAAGAATACTAATAGCTGCAGCAAACGACACCTTTATGTCTTGTTTTAGGTGCAATCAACACTCTGTGCCTACATTATTTTATCTCTCCCACTATCTCTAGCATATTTTTTACCTCTTCTTCTCTGTCCATTATCTCCTCTGCCTGGCAGAAAAATCTCACCCACCACCTCTCTCTGCTGGATTGTCATTTCTGCATACCCTTCTCACTCATTTTCAACCATCTTCCTTGTTTACTTTAATTTAGTTTTTACAATATACAGAATTTAACTGAACAGGCCACTCGATTTTTGTGCAATCCTCTTGATCCAGAACATGATCAAATTCTTTTAAATTATACAGAAGGCAAAAAATGCACTGTGATTTGTCTTGAGGGGATCATCAGCAACAGCACAACATGTTACAGTGTGCATAATACCTCATGTAAAAGGATTATATTTAGGATGCTGAACAGAATGGTGAATTGAATACATTATGGAGAACTTATTGTAGCATGAATCTCCTATTTCTGCCCTAATCTGTCCTTCCTCAATATTCAACAGTTCTTCTTTTTTCAAACTTTGCCTCATCTCTCTTCTGTTTTCTATGTTGGCTATATGTTTTATATTACATCATATTACATTACAAGACTGCAGAGAAAACAGCTTTTTTGATTTTGCCCCCAAAGACATGTAACATGTATTTTATCCATCGGTTTTTCCCTCTACTTGCTATGAGCTACTTTCATTGGAACTTTCAAGGAAATCACATTTAATCCCCCACCCCTTCCTATGTCCTTCCCACTCACTTTATCCCCCTTTTGTCTCTCCCTCTTTCCTCTATGAATTCCACCCCCACTTTTCTATCCTCATCTGCCTCCTCCTGCCTTCTCATCTCTCATCTCACCCTCCTTTGTTTCCATCTTTTCTCCTACTGATTCTCCCTCTTTCCCTCCTTCTTCCCCTATTTGCAATGTTTCTTACATTTCCTCTCACTCCCCACCCCCAAGCTCTCTAAAGGGATAATTTGTCCATTAAGTCTGTGAGGAGACGCTGGAGGACACTTAACAGCATGTTACATGCTGAAACCCAACTCATCATTAACACACTCATTTAGGGACTCGCGCATAAGCACACACAAAAGTAATCACATGGAAGCAGTAGAGCACACACAGTTCAGCACAAGCAGCCATTAAGGAAATAAGTGCTCACCAGGTCATTAAATGGAACATGGATCACGTGCGCACACGTGCACAAACTCCCAACATGAAGAAGCATGAAATGTGCTCAAAACTCAAACACACACACACACACACACACACACACACACACACACCTCAGAAATACCGCATCACATAATACAAGCCCCTACCACCCTTTGAGTCCTACATTCATTTTAGCGTATGGAAAACTAAACATCAGAATCCCACCGAGGTATAACAGTTTATTTACAGCAATAACAACACTGAGGCAATCAGCTGCTCTGACCAATAATTCTGTATATGGAGTTACACAGTATGCAAAACTCAGCTAGCTTCAAGGCCTGCATTTGCAGTAACAGATGACACAAACCACCATTCAACAGCTGGGTTTTACTTCCTTTTTTATTCATTTTTAGATGGAGATGTAAGTGACTGTGAGTAAAACTGTCATTTTCTGGGGGTTTTTCTGCTCGATAAAAATTACATTTTCTATTTTTAGTATCTAAGACTCACCTCCCATAAGCTTAAGAGGTGGCCATTTTAAGTCTTGTCTTTCATAAAGAACTGTGGCTGTAGTCAGCTCAAACATATTTCAGTTAGATTCAAACACACTGAGTATACAGATGGACAGCAGGGTAGTGGGCTATGCTGCGGAAGTGGTTTGAAAAGTTCCTGTGGATGTTTTGATGCCTTTTTTCTAAACATGAAAAACTTAACCTGCCAACCCAACAGCATGTTCTCTTAACAGCACATGGTGTGATGTGTAATGGAAAGTTAGACTACTGCTTAAATCAAACAAGACAGTTGAATGTCAAATATAAGTTATATATATCATATCAGCTGACTGTCAGTAAATCCAAACAAATCTGATCATGTCTGAAACACTGACAACACTACTGTGTACACAACATCCTTCTTGAGCATACATACTACAACAAACTAAAACTGACTGCCTGCGCTGCTTTCTGAAACCTGTTACAGCCTGCCGTTCGGGGTGCTGAGTTCTCCATCCAGCTCCAAGCACCAAGAGCAAAGATTAAGATTTTTTTTTAATTTTCTCTTCACTTGGTTTCCAAAAAGCAAAAAAATACTACATATATAATTTAATTACCACAACCAAATGTAACTTCCCTTTTTCACTCATACTGAAGCAGAATGAAAACCAAGAGAAACAGATGGCACAGTGTGGAGCATGACTTTGTTGAACATACCAGCCCTACAGCAGCAATAAAGAAGCAGTTATTTTAATGAACCAGATTCATGAAATTGCAGTCAGCCCTGCACGTCATTTATAGACAGTCACAATATGATCATTATGACCACCTCCATCATGTGGGAACTTGGGCCAACATTTGTGTCAGAATAGCTCAAGTACAATACATTTACAGTATAGTCATTCAGTTGGCATAATAAGTGAGCTGCAGTATGACAAGATACTAAAATAATTTTCCTCTTCTGGATCACCAACAGTTAAAGCAACCAAAACTTCGGGGTCAATAGTCAGAGGTACAGAACTCTATGATACTAGAATCATTAGGTAAGGAGAAGTTACAGTAAACACAGTTTGAAGATAAGATCCCTGCAGTGTGATCAGTCAAACACAACAAGAAGGACAAGCTCTAATTCAGGTAATGAGCGTACAATCAATCCACAGAGACCACGTTAGACAGTAATGGCACTGATTTGTCCATTCAGGTCTCAAATTGCTGATAAACTCAGAGACAGAAGAGTTATAGGACAACCTGCCAAGTCTTTTTGATAGTCTGACCTTTCATTGAAAGGCATGTAAACATGCTGACCATAAACAATTTTTCTTACATTCTGTTTGGTAGATTCATACGGTAAAGTCAAAAACGAACTAAAAACTCTACTCAGAAAAACTGCACCCATGCATAAATCCATGAAATCATACAGAAGAGTAAATCATGCTGCATACACACAAACACCCTCCATTTACTTCTGTGAGAGCTATGCGACTACCAAAAAACACAACCACGTAAAGCAGAGAGGCAAAGCACACCAAAACACTGATCTCTCACTTCACTCCAAGTGTGTGTGTGTGTGTGTGCGTGTGAGTGTGTGTGTGTGCGAGACCTTGCAGACGAATTCCCTTTCTCCCTGAGCTCTAGAAAAGCGATACCCTCCTCCAGACGGACAAATGGGTCAAAGAGCATCTCAGGACATACACACAAACACGAACACCTGATGGAAGAAGGTAAGTGCAAACTGTTGCCAAGTGCTAAGTCACACTCATTCACACACGCGTACAAGCTCAAACATGCATATTAAAGTTATTTTGGGTACCGGCTGGTTGTAAATCTAAAATTTTATATGAAAAAAAACACTTTTTTTGTCCTCCCCCAAGTGCCCTCTACCAGCCTTGGTATCAGAGTGTATAGGTGCCCCCCACACCTATAATGCAACCCTTGTTCTCCAGAGGCATCAGGGTCCCTACGGTGCTGCAGATGAACCCCCTAAAGGACACTATTGATCCATTACATATCCACATAGGCTAATTACCAGCTAACCCACTGCTGTTTTTAGCAGCTCTTCTTCCATGCTTCAGCAAATAGACAGTTACATCTGAATGTTTCACTGTTGCTAGGAGACATGAAAATTCTTGGACTCACCTAGTTTGCTGTTAATACAAGTGTAAAAAACACAGAAATTACAGCTAATTTTTTTTAAAAAGCACAAAAGCACCTTCACATTTTTGTAAGCAAATATGTTTCTCTGATGGTTTATGTCATTTCCTCTGGCAAAGAAGATGCTGAATATGTTTCTACTGTACAAAGATGATGGACAGTACAGTACAGAGGGAGAAGAGAGCAAAGAAAGGCAAATTACCAAACTGGGTCTGGATCCTTTCCCTACCTAACTTTGCATTTATTTAAAATGACCATCTCAAGGTTACACAACACAGAAAAACAGAACAAAAGTCTTTTAGATAATTAAATGATAATTAAATACTATAGTACTTATGAGTTTCATCCGTTTTTCTGTGACAAGACAAGCGAAAACCACAAAATCAGATGTTTTGCTATACTCTGTCATTGCAGGAAGTAAACACTATATTGCTGTTGATCAACTGATCCAAAATGAACAAACTTTAACCTCTAACTTTATCTTCCACTGGGGGTCCAAGCAGTTGAATTTTGAGCTTTGTGACAGAACATTTCTTCCTCACTTATCTTCTGAAGTTGTTATGTACTTTTTCACAGCAGATATTTTGACATGTGTATTCGCTACTATGACAAGTCCAAATGTCTAACACAAAAGGCCTCTCTTATTAACCATTTGACTTTAAAAAAAAACCAAAACATTTTGATGACACAGCTGGGAGTGTTTCATGCTCGGTCAATGAACAGACTGTGTAGGTGTAAAAATTGGGTATTTATTTATTTCCTGAGCCTTGGTCACCTTCCTACTATCCATCCCTAAATCTACACCTACATTATACCAAAGTCCTGCCTCCACTTCGAGACTTGCCTGAGCGCTATAATGTTTCCCACTGATCTTGAAAGAAAGCTGAAACATAGTATTGGGTTACTCTATTGGTAAGAAATTCTAAATCCACAGCTGTTTTTACCCAACAACTTCAACATACCTTTATCCTTAACAGAATAGAGAATATTTTTCTAGCATTTAACGTTAACCCATCCCTCATATATTGTAATATGTTAAAAAATACTATTATCCAATCTTTCTTTTCATCAGTATTTATTTTACTCCAATCTGGAGTGAGAGCTTCATGATGTTATTCTTTGTTCCCATCAAATCTAAGAGTCTGAAGACTATTTTAAACTGCTATGCTTTGAGTGAATTGCACATCTGGCAAGCTGACTTGCCTGTCAAGCTACTGATGTTCTGAGTCATGATTTGAACCTTGGAAACTGTGTTCATAAAAACCCATTAAAATAATAGCACTGAATAAACAGTGATATGCCCTTATTTTTTAAAAACTGCAGTCACTGCTAAAACAACTGAAGTTTAAAGTATGTTGTTGGTCATTTCTATGAAGATTCTCAGTCATCCAGATCATGGTTATCCAAGAAGAGTTAAGGGCAACTGGATTTGATTCTAGATACCTGAAGACATTTTACCTCACATCCAAGAGGCTTCTTTGGTTCTGAACTGAAGTCCAGTTACCCTCGATTCAACTCTTTTTGGATTGTCAGTCATGTGTTTTTGTGCTATATCTTTATGAACTGGGGACTTCTGAATCTGAAACAAGAGCTCAGAACCTCACCACTTGAGCACTCTGAAGAAAAGTAGAGAAGATGGAAGGAAGAAAGATAATTGGGTTAGAAAAAAAAAGAGGTAAGTAAAGCGGGAATTGAAAGTGAATTACAAAAGGTGAGGAAGACAGGAGAGTATACAAAGAGATAGGATTAGGGAGATGAAATAAAGTATAAAGTGGGAAATTAGTGTGTGTGTGTGTGTGTGTGTGTGTGTGTGTGTGTGTGTGTGTGTGTGTGTGTGTGTGTGTGCGCACGCGCGTTTAATGCACCTACCCTGACACTGAAATCCCTGCTTGCCAAAACCCCTGTGGAGAGAACATACACAAAAAACAGGTTGAACATTGTACAGGCAGAAACGTGTGTACACATGCACGCACACAAACACAGAAGAAGAATTCTGAAACCCCATCTCTTTGCCTCAAGACATTTGCATGGAGGCAAATGTCAAATACTGTTTGCCATTTTTGTGCAGCGCTAAAGCTTTTCACCCAAAGAGCACAAATTAGCACACGTCCACTGAGGTATGCAAGCAGTGAGGACATTCGATTAATGTATGAACAGTACAGTGCATGTACTGAGGTCAACTTAGGTCCAGAAACATATAATCGCACGGGGCTGCAGTTGCCCCAGGGCAAGAAGGTCAACCGCACCTAGTCAAAGGTATAGTGAATGCTGGGATGCCTGCCGGTACACGTACATACATATGAACCAACTAACACTTAGCCCTGCTCATTTTCATATTGCGTCTACAAATAGATAATCTCTCGGGGTGGTAAATCACTTAGTGTTCTCATTGTTCATTTTCATTATGCTTATTGACCCAGATAGATAGATAGATAGACCATCCCATTAGATTCCCATAAACACACACACACATCATCTTCTAGGTCAAATCATTTAGCCATTCACAAATTAAAAAGCCCATCACAGGACTTGAATAATGGTTGTATTGGGAATAGTGTGAAGCACAGATAATAATGAACGGGGCAAATTAGGCCAACCTAGAGCCGGAAAGTCATTTAATAACTCAAGTGGAGGGCTGTATTACTGTCTAGTAAACCCCAGTGGGCTGCATGTTGACATGTCTTCATAGGTGATTGAGAGGAGAAAATGAAGAGAAAGGGAGGAGAAGGAGGAGGACTGCTGAATTTGAAGTCAGCAGCTGTGTCAGTGTTTGACCTATGTGAAACACTTTTTTGTTAACCTACCACTCAGGTTATTCCTTCTGGCTGCAATTCCTTGCTTCACACTGCTTTTGGAGAACACGTTTCCTTTTTTTTTTAAAGCCTCTTTCAGGTCCTCTGCCTACTTAATACCATCAAACAATGGTCTGCAGCTACTCCTTTTTTTACTGGTGCTGCCCACATATCTGTCGTCTGCCTTACCTTACACATATAGCATCAACAAGTACAAGAATAAGGCTGAAATCGATGTTTATTTTGAGAAAACTGTGAAACCAGTGCAGCCCTCCCACTTTGTTTTTTTTTTATTCCTGCTGTAACTTAATGTAATTCTATCAAACACTCAAGTCTATAGCAATTTTGTCTTTTTCATGTCTCTCTCTCACTTAGCCTCTCTCATTCAAACTGTTAAATGAAGAACTAAATGGGGCTACACTATTAAAGGAACACTTGTCCTGCCCTTGTCTTCTTCCTTTATACTCCATCTATTGATCCACCCACTAATGTCTAAAAAGGCGTTTGTTTTTAAACAGTTAGCTATATACCATATACTTCTTTGTCTTATTCTAAAATAGCATCAATAAAAGCATTAAACTAACGGATATAAATGTGTGTTAAATAGTGTCCCCTCCATCCCCGTGCCCTCTCCTCACCAGATGAAGTCGGTGCAGTGGCTGCAGAAAGTGGGCTGCTTGAAGAAGCGCGCGATGAATTTGTGGTCCTTCACCTCGTGCACGTTCTTCTGGCGGAGGGCTCCCTGGCGCGCGAAGCCCCGCATGGGCTGGCGGGGTCCGTCCTCGCCGTCGCTGTTGGCCGCCGACGAGTCTGCCATTCTCCGATGATCTGCGCGCAGCTGTCTCTTATCTTTACTTTAACTAACCAACGGCAGTTGTTGGTGTCCAAAAGAGGGTTTCTGAGGTGGCAAGTGTAGTTTACGCGTAGAGATGTTCAAACTTGTAGTGCTGCGACCAGCTAATGGTTCGCTTTCGGTAGTTTCGGGGTTTGGTTATCTTGTCCCTCAGTTGAGTGGACGGGCTGCTGTTGCGCTGCTCTCACTCCGCTTCCTCCTTTTCTTCTGAGCGCTAAGTCGCTGAGAGAGAGAGGGAGAGAGAGAGAGAGAGAGAGAGAGAGAGAGAGCTGTAACTTGCTTACTTTTCCTTGACATTTAAATTAAGAGTTATTTTGAGAGTCTTAACTGTAAAAGCTCATTTATCTCTCTAACACTGTCTAACTAAAGGCTGCACCTTTAAAGAGTTTATCAAATGTGACTAAAATATGACTTTGAAATACCAAGTATTCACAAAGCTGATGGGTGATTTTACCTAAAGAATCTGTGTTTTGAAAGAAAATATTTTTACCCTATCTACATCCTGTGTCATGTTAAAAGTCAAGATAAAAGTTAAAGTACTAATCTGAAGATCATCTGTCAATGTGAATGCCTGTGGTTATTTAATATGAAGTGAATTTATTTTGCCTTCAAATAGGAGGAGGTCTGTTTTATAGCCTACAGTGATACTGATAGGCTTTCTATCAGGGAGACTGGCCTGTAAAAAAACAAAACCCATAAGTCATCTGTGCAAGCAGCTTATACGGCCCATAGTTACATTTTGTTGTTATGCAACCTCTAGCGGCTGTAGTAGCGGATCAAAGGAGGAAGTCAAGTGACGGTGTATAAAGATAAAACAAAACCCGCATTAGTAGGAGGTTGGGGTGGATGGACGGGTCGACAAAACACAGGACCTTCACACCGGAGACCATTGTTTATTTCCTGTGTAAAGCCGTTTCTTTAATCTACGACCATTCCACAGCGTTAACCCTGTCGTCATTGTTGTAACTATGACTTAGGGAAGTACATATTTTAACACAAATATATGATATTTTCCGAAATCTAATCAAGACGTTTTTGTGCACAAACCTTAGCCAAGTGTTTATTATTGTTACCATGAAGACGAAGGTCCCGTACACCTGCTGCTTGTACACTCCTATGGGTTGTATCCAAGGGTACAGACATACGCTCTATATGGTCATTTGATTGATATGGATATAGTAAATTTGCCAGAAACTCAAGTGAGAAACTGTTCATGGATTATATATTCAGATAATCCTGCAAAGTACCTGACAAATAAATGTATGTCATCACATTGCAACCCTCTATCCTACATCTTAAAGGATAGGTTCACATTTTTTCCAAGTCTATTTTAAAACAATATTGACATACATATATGACATAGTGAACAGGTTGTTGGTTGCTTTTATTTTTCCTGTTGTCCATAGTGACCGCAAAAAAATCGCTTCCTAACGCAGTTTAAATGCACGTGATGGGGAACAAAATCCACGCTCTTCGGCTTGTGTAAAAAATGCATTCCAAAGTTAAGGTAAAGTTAATATGAGGCCTTTTAAAAAGGTGAGGCAGTTTGAGAAAGAAAAATCAAGTGGTCATCTTACAAAGTTACAATATTTTTAGTATGAGATTTCCTCTTTGTGCTCCCATGGACTGATTTTTGCTGAGTCGTAGAGGAGGAATAACAAAAAGTTAATTTAATTTAAATATAATTTCTAGGAGACAGGGGTGTACATTGATGCCATAAGTATATAAAAATCCAGTACTCTTATTAAGCAGTCCTGCACATTGATTTCTAACATTGTCCTAACATTGAAGAACAGATAGGTATTCAGTTTTATTTGGAGCAAGCTATCTAAGTACAGTATGTGGAACAAAAGAATAAAAGTAATTTCATACATCACCAATATCCAATACATTTAACAGTAAAGAAAGAATTACTCAAGATTTAAAATTTTCCAAAAAGAAACATCAAAAACACAGACTCTGTTCACTTACAGTCTGAGTGCTAGCATTGAAAGCAAGCACAGTCGCTGAGTTCTGACTCATCTTAAGAATTTTGCTTTCAATGGGATTTTGGGGGATCATCATCTGCAATTGTTGGATGAATTTCATGTCACAAAGTTTTCCAAGATATATTCAAAGTATTTTTTGGAAAGAAACTCATCAATTATATGATTTTCTAAGTCATTTGATCGATGAATGTGATGCTTTGTAAAAAGAAACTTGTTTAACCTCCTGCATCTCTCTCTCAGTACAGTAAACGAAAAGGGTTGTATACGGTATGTGAGACAGGGACAGGTATTAATGATTGTTACTGTGAGTGTGAAGCAGGACATCAATGCTAACAAAATTAAAATTAAAAATATAAAAAATTAAAAACACCACATATTAACTAATGATATAGCAGTAGTATTGATCTCCCACCTGTTTTAAGGCCACATAATCTTATTTTAGTACAGTGACAACCATAGCCCCAACTGGTCCAAGCTGCACACACCACACACACAGCGTGGCAGTCGGCTGGCAGTGAATGACCTAGATGAGATTGATTTAGCTGTAGGACAGATAACAGTGTGTGCAGTTCATCCTGGTCTCATCAAGAAAAGGTTTAGCTACCAGCTCAGGTCTCAATTTTTTAACTTCTCTGGTCCCTATTACCTTGCGTATTCATTCATACAACCTCTAACATTAGAGGCAAACATTCCTGCATTGTTACAAAATCTGTCTCGACCACTGCCGGCAGACTGTACATTGATGAGAACACCTTCATTAGCAATGGTAACGGAGAGACATTGGTAGTGATGTAAGCTTTCCCCGCGAGTACCTGAATGGGCCTGTGTGTATGTATAGACTGTGGCACAGTGACTCATCATTTTGCACATAAGCCGCTAATCTCATTTTCATCAATACACAGGATCTGATGTAACTATTCCCCAGGGCTATTGAACTGGGGCGAGTGCTATTCTGGCAAGCCAGCTTCGACGTCCACTAAGATGCGGATAAGAGCAGGTATGTCACTGGTGTATCACCAAAGTAACATCAAATCACTCTTTAAAAAAATAAAATTAATAACATCAGTTTTCTGTCTATTGAGGTTGCACTTCACAATTTAATATTTCTATGGATGGCCGAATTAAATGAGCTGCCAATGAATTTGTGCCATCATGGCCGATCACACCAAATCACTCTCAAATTCTTGTCTTTGTCTTAACAGTCTAAAGCCATGCTAACAGCTGTGTGAGGCTGTACATGAGCTTTGAACTAAATGCTGACGTCCACATGCTCACAATGACAATGCTAACATGCTGATGTTTAGCAGGTATCGTTTTTATCATGGTCACCACCTTAGTTTAGCATATTAGTATAATACGTTTGCTAATGAGCACTCAACACGAAGTACAGCTCAGACTGATGCCATTAGCTAACTATCACTGCCATTCATAGAGAAATGCTGCTGGCATGGCTATAAAATCTACTGTTGGATCTCACCATTCCACTGACTTATGGATTACAGAGTAAAGTAAGACAACTTGCTGCTACTGAATCTTGTCTATATGTTTATAATAATATGCTTATGAAATCTACGACATTGGTGCTAAATGTCAGAGCTTTTCTGAGCATTTCAACACACCATTTTTCATCAATTTCCAGCTATATTGCAGTGTCCATTGTAGAATAGGTAGAGTACATGTACTCCTTCCTCACTGTGGGCAGTTTAGCTCATCAGAAAACACAGGTGTAGCTAATTAGACTAATAATGGCATGGCCTATGACAAAAAGCCGTTGTTAAGGTTATTTGTGACACCTGCGCTTTCCCTGCTGTCAAAATTTAAAAAAAGTGGTGTGAGAAAGGTCTACTTCTCCAATAACATTAGCCCCAATAGACCAGAATGCAATGCAGCCAGAAGATATGGCCGGTAAAGGGTGTGGACCGCATTCCATACCAGGAGAAGCACATGTGTTGCCAATAATATTTACAATGGCTCTGTTCCATGTAGTTATCCCAGCCAGACAGGCAAGTGAGCAGGTACAATACCTGGTACTAACACACCTAAATGGAGTGCCAGTGCTATTATAGTTATTAGTTACACCTGTGTTTAAATCAAAATGTCTGCCATGAGAAAGGTCTGTGGGTCTGGGGTTTGATACGAAAATCACTTTGGGACATCTAGTCCTGGATGATTAACAGTGAAGAGTATTCAACAGTGGAATTTTCTTTTAATAAACCAAAATCTGATATGAAATAATGTTGAATTAATGCAGCGCAATGCAGGTGTATCTTTCCCTCCTCTCGCTTTCTCTCACGTCATTTCATCCTTCTTCAACTTTCCTTTCAGCAATATCTTCCAAAAGATCACTTCTGTCTCCTCTCTCTCTTTCTCAGCTGATTTCCATCTCCTCATTTTCTGTCTCGACGCTCCATTTTCCGCCTCCCTCTGTTTCCGAGCATCTTTCCTCTCCAATGCAATGGTCCTTTTTTCTCATCTTTTTCTTTCACAAAGGGAGGAAGTTGTTATATAAACCTGTGGTTTTCTTCGTCATCCACTGACTACAGTACAGAACAGACTCTGGCGCACAAATACAGTTGCACAAAATCTATGCAAAAATGCATTCTTTGATTTTTTTTACCTTCATGTAATACATAACTGAATTGTACGTTATAGTACAGTTCCTACAAACACACAAACACAATCACACATGTGGCCAGCCATAAACACTTTGAAACTATAACCCTTATAGACACATAAACACATTTTGTCTACCTATTCCCACCCACTCTGTGGCTTACAACAGTTGGTATGTGGAGGGATAAGTCCTGTAGATGCCCAAACCAATTTTATAAGAGGGGAAAGAATAGTAGTAGTCTCTCACCCTCTCCCACCTACTTGGCATTTATACATTACCAAACTGCCAGTCCTATAAATGGAAGCGCATACAACCTAAAATAAGTTTTTCAGCACCTTGAAATGACTCAGCTGGTCTTTTTTTTAGCAGTATTTTGGTGAGAAAATTTTTTCAGCATTTCATATTCCAGGTATTCCAGGTATTGTTTTCTAGATTTACTACACAACTCTGCCATTTTTCTAGCATTAATGTGACCTTGTAAACTGTAAAAGGTGGAACTATTTTGTCTTGAGTTTATAGTGTTTAGCGGACACTTTCTGTGAAGCCAGTTTATATCAGCAGTGAAGATACATTGTTTCCATTAATTTTCAAATTGTTTAATTTCTTTTCTATGTACAGAAATCACCACTGTTGTAGCTGTGGTGGCAGATGAGAGCAGACAGATACACAGCTGTCAGAGGAAGTATGGAAACTGCCCTGGCTATTTCTTAATCTCCATGTTCATGTTGTTTAGCTTCCATATTCAGTTCTGTGGATGATTTTATACAAAATGCCAAGAGAAAACCATGTGCGTGTACAGTGTCAAGAGACATAAACCTTTATCCTGGGCATTTTAGTACCAGAGCTTTAGATCTGCGACTGGACAGCTGACCTGGACTTGTCTCCTGTCAGACATGACTTGTGACTCATTTGTGACCTGGTTAAATTTTGTAGAAACATCATTAAATCAGTACAGGTGGCAGAGTTTGTAGCGACATTCCTTTTTAAGTTTATTACTCCTACAGTATACTTCTATAGTTTTTTCAAGCATTCAAAATCTACATTGACGCCTTTTACCCTAAAATGTTGAATCAAGAATTACAAGAATTTTTTGTTTGTATAAGAACAGTAAAAACTCTTTTATTTAATAAGAGTCTCAGAAAAATGTACTGAATGTAGTAGGTCCCATCCATCCAACCATCCAATTATATGCTGCTTATCCGGGGTCGGGTCGCGGTGGCAGCAGGTTAAGCAAGAGAGCTCAGACGTCCCTCTCTCCAGCTACATTTTCCAGCTTCTCCTGGGGGATCCTGAGGTGTTCTCAGGCCGGACGAGAAATATCATCTCTCCAACGTGTTCTGGGTCTAACCCGGGGTCTCCTACCAGTTGGACATTCCTCCAATGCCCAAGACCTCCAATGGAAGGCGCCCAGGAGGCATCCTAATCAGATGCCTACTCTGAGCTCCCACCAGATGCCAGAGCTCCTTACCTTATCTCTACGGTTGAGCCCAGCCACCTCGCAGAGGAAACTCATTTAACTCCCTTGCATCCGCAATCTCATTCTTTTGGTCAAAACCCAAAGTTCACAACCATAGGTACATTGAAAGCTTTGCCTTTTTGCTCAGCTCCCTCTTCACTACAATGGTCCAGCAAACATCCGCTTTAGTGCTTATGCTGCACCATGCGCCTGTCATTCTCCTATTCCATCCTACCCTCAAGCATGAACAAGACACCGAGATACTTACATTCCATCACTTGGGGCAGAAACTTTGTCACAACCCGAAGATAGCAATCCACCGTTTTCCAGCAGAGAAAAATTACCTCAGAATTGGCAGTGCTGACCCTCAATCCAGCTGCTTCACATGCAGCTGCAAACTGCCCCAGTGCATGCTGAAGGTCTTGGTCTGATCAAGCCAACAGAACCTAGTCATCCGCAAATAGCAGAGACGCAATTCTGAGGCCCCAAAACCAGACATTCTCCCCTCCCCCCAGCTGTGTCTTGAAATCCTGTCCATGAAGATCACAAACAGCATTTGTCAAGGGACAAACTTAAAGTGCATTACATATTGTGCATACTGTATTATGCGCATTATGCTTATTTCCACTGTTGATTTGAATTTTTATCCAACCTCTAATTTAAGTACCAAATAATATGACATACTGCCCAGTTAAGGCAATTTATTGTGTGCTTTGAAAGTGAATGGTCATGACAATGGCATCATTTATATTCTTATAAACTATCTCCATTAATATGATTAATATGCTAACCCATTTTACAGCTTTGAGGTGATATTTGTCTCATTCATTGTTTCATTTGTAAATTATGGTTTACAAAAATGACAAAAACTGTGGCTCCTTCAGTTTAGATTAATTGGCAGAGGATGATGACTTCATTACTAATGAGGTCAAAGAAACTCGGAAATCTTGTTTACTCCCTCTGAGCAGCACAAACAGGTCAGCTCTGGATCTGTTCAAAAGACTGAAATCTCTTTATGTTTCTTGTCAAAAAAGGTACAACATGAGGGCTGGTCACACACACACACAAACACACACACACACACACACACACACACACACACACACACACACACACACACACACACACACACACACACACACACACACACACACACACAAAGACAGACACACACACATGCATAAACACCCACATATATGCATGCATGCTTACACCAAACCCAAAATAAAGTTCCAAACGTGAAAGGCTCAACATTAAGGACAGGGTTTAACCACTTCAGTATGCACAGCACAAAACTTTGAATAAATGTGTAATTCTTCCATGGAAAGTGGTAATGCCCCCCTGATAATAACATGCAATGAAACTTTTCAAGGTAAGTTAATTTTTCCTATTTTTTAGTCAAACGAAATTGAAATGACATAAACCTCAATAGCAAAATCAGCTCTTGAAAACAACATTTGAAAAAAAGTACTGCTCTCATTGTAAGTCATCATAAGACCTTGTTTAGATAACAGCTGTCTTTATGAAGGTAGGATCCAAAAATGAAACCTTCAAATGTTATGTTGACAATCTTCAAGTATTATAATACTGTGTGTGTATGTGTGTGTGTGTGTGTGTGTGTGTGTGTGTTCATCTTAACATTTCAGCACAACTGTGTTGGCAAACCTGATAAAGCTAGAACCACACAAGACAGTGTTTTCCTAGAGGACATCTTTCATTTATTATTGTATTTTTCAACATGTTTTCCCTATTTCTCCCACACTGGAACAGCCAGTTTCCCTCACACTGCGGGGGTTGTTGCTGTTTAACTCCCACTGTTGGCCTGGGGAGGATGTAAACAATGTTCCTCTTCTGATGCTCATGGACTTCAGCCAGTTGCTTTGTTTCACCTGTTGGAGAAACAAAGGAGAAAAATAACACGCATGTAGGTTCTGACTAACCCCTTCACAACCAGCTGTGCTCAACATAGGCACTCCAGCCAAACCTGTAGGAGTCCTAAGTGCAATGACAAGAACATGATCTCTCACTGGTTTCCCACCTGTGAGCACTTCTAATTGTGTTCAGTGGGATACACACTGACCTTTTCTCGGTAAGAAGGACATTAGGGTCTATAATGAACTTGATAATGTGCCAATCCTAACGATTCATCTCAAAAATCATCTCTGCTGTCACATCATGTACCATACACCCCACAGAGAGCAAACTAAAGCCTAGAGGTCAAAATGGTTCACCTGGCCCACAGGGCTAAGTGGTTTTACTTGTAGTTAGAACCTTTGATATTTATTTGTTACCAAAGCAAATCCTGGCCAGTAACCACCAGATGTTCTGGGGTGACCAAGTGGCATACACACATTGGTAGTGTTCACTGGTGGGAAGCAGGTGAAGGATTGTGTTTTTGTTACTGCACTAGTGACTCCTGCTGATTGTTTGGTGCATCTTCCATGAGATTTTTTTTTGCATTTTGGTGCCAGACTTGTGCTCAGATCAAATTTGGAACACCTATCTTTTACATTAAATTAATTCACCTTCAAATAGAGCTATCACATTATTAACTCAATATGGAGGTATTTCACTGCAGAGGATGACAATTTGATAGTTACACATGAGCAGCTTATTTCACATCTTATTTAGGAGGAGGTTAGCATACAGAAGTAGTGAGCAAATTTTCCATTGCATCCTCTGCCCACTTGAGAATATACATGTGTATACTAACGATAATTACCACACTGAAGAAATCCCTGATCCTTGAACATCAAATAAGCGAAGAGAAACCACGAAAAAAAAGACTTATTACACTGCATACAGAACTGCTATTTATATATTAAAGACTGGATCTCATGGGAGAGAAAGAAGAAGAGAGTGAGAGATGTAGATGGAAGGAAATAAAGTGAGACAGGGGGAGCAGTGGGAGAAAATAGTGAAAGACTTTCTACCTCCAGCCTGGTGGCGATCTCCATCTCTCATCTAGGAAAACACACCCACACAGCAACTTATTACGGCCTCTCTCTCTCTCTACCCCTCTCATACTCATTGTCTCTCACTCATCGATTCATGAATCTCTCTGCTTTCTTTGTCCTCTGAGGCACAGAGAGATTGAACCAAAATGACAAAATGGTGCACTCTAGTGGTTGCAAGTTGTAGTTTTGAGCTTATTCAATACACTTTCTTACTTCTCCTATTTCCTTGGTTTCACACTCCACCCTACACCTTCCATTTCATCAGATGTTATCCTATGGTTGGTTGTATTTCTCTACAGCCTACTGCAGATCTCTGAAATGCTGTGGAAACTCACAACGCCTAAATGTCATGTTCTCAGAAAAACAAAAAAACAGCTTGACTGCTGTGCATACAAACATAGGTTGTGATTAAATCTGCCAACAATATTAAAAGATAACTTTATATGAGGAATTTTCAAATATACTGAATCTTTCTTTTTTTAATTTATCCCGTCACGTTTTTTAACATGATTTTGTACAAAACAATCAAGGCACAGCTCTTTGCAGTCACATATTTGGTATGTTTTGTTTTTGTTTTTAATGGCTATGAAATACCAACCAACAGGGGGAGACAGAACTATGTTGTTTTCATTCATGATGCTTTACTGTAAGTGATTATGGCCTGTGCTCACTGACATCACAGCCAAACCGTAGTATAAGGGCCCAAGATGGGGTTACCTAATGAGCAGACTGGGTTACAGGAGATATAAAAGACTGACATATTGATATGAATTTATTAACAATATTATCCTAAATACAACTATAAATCCATTTTAACATGACAACTTGAGAACTCCATAGATGCTAAGGTCACAGACCTTCATACAGACTAGCAATGATACACAGGATCTGATCACTGATTTCTTTTGTTTGTTTATTTACATTTAAGAGTAATGAATATTAATATCATAAGATAATAAAAATATAAATTAGCCATATAGACTGGTTTTATCTGTAGGCAAGAGTCCATCTGATTAATGGCAATTTAAAATAGGATTATTGCAACCAAAATTTCTTTCAGGAAAATCTGTCTTCCATATTCATATTATTTAAAGTTCACCCCACGACCCAACCCACAGTCTGTTCCTGTTTAAATATGATTATGATATCGTACATAGATTTCAGTCAGTAATATTAAATATGACCCTGTTTTATGTCTGAATGTCAGTGGTTCTGCTAACTTTTCTCTAGCCAGCAGCAGTTTTGTCAGCAACACCGGCAAAACCATTTTTATACTTTTCACAGTGGCTCCACCAAAACTATTGGGAATTGGGTGTGAGTTATTATTTGTAATCCCTTCTTCTTTTTTCCACCCAGACCTCACTGATGTGACTGATGGTGACAGTCTCACTAGACATGGAGGCTTCTTGGAAACACCCATACTAAAATAATTGTTAGATATCCTTAGTCTGTGATGTTAAAAATATTCCAGAGTTTGTTTTGTTGTATTAGGCAATAATTTAGTACCTTTGTCTCAACCTGTTTGCTTACTTCTATTGTATTTGAGTTAGGTATTCCCAACATTTCTCAGGGTGCCTTAGCTCAATGTAGACCTCAGTGTTTATATAAATAGTATTCACAATTCTTTTTCTTCTACAAGCAAACCGAAGAACTCTTGTGTTATTTCTTTTACCATGGAGAACAATTGAAATAAATAACACATGACATGCTATGTACAAACTGAAAATGAACATTTGTTAACTAATTCCAGTGTTGGAAAATTGGCACCGTGTTGGAAAAGTGTGTGAAAACACCCCAGTTCCACAAATGTACACTTTTTGTACACCGAACACTACTGGGCCAAACACTACTGGGCATTCACAAAAAGAGACTAAAAACAATGCTTCACAAAATGTAGTTAATTTCGATGGTCATTTCATCAAGAAAAAAGGGGAAAGATGGAATAGTAGTCAATAATGGAAAACCAAATAAAGCTGACGCCCAGTAAGAGATCACTTGTTCTGTTCTGTGTATCTGTTCTGTTCTTTGTTAGAGACTTCGTGTCCAGATACTGTACGAAGCAGCAGTTCTGGATGTTTACTTTCATTTCTGTGTCATTTCTCTGAGGAACCATGAATGACGTGTAGCTACATGTGAGGAAGAAGATAACAACAGGTGAGCTTTGACAACACATACTGTACATACAGCTGCCAAGGCACTTGCATTCAATGAGGCACAAAATATTAGTTTAAAGTGTATTTTCCCTATTGACTCACTCTGTGTGAATGGTCATTTCAGGGGGATGATTTTCTTAGGGCAAGCATATTCTTGCATTTCCAAACATTTTTGGTAATTTGGGGAATACATTTATTCACTTTCTTGTACAGTGTTACATGAGTAGATTAATAGCATTCATGTCTGCTGAGCAAACATTCAGCAACAGCCAGTTAGCTTAGTTTAGCATAAAGACTAGAAACAGGGGGAAACAGCTAGCCTGACTCTATATCTTGGCCAGGAGAAGTAACTACCTGGAGTCTCTACTGGTTTGTCTGGCCACCTCACAGTGACAAGACTTCAGTAAGTTACTGATCTCAGCCAAAACATAACCTGGCACACCTGGTAGAACAATGGAAAACACATCATTTGTACACCTCAGTTTTTGTACAGATTAAACAAATGAGCTCTAATGTGTTGATTAGTGAGCTTTATAGGTGTTGCTAGGTGGATATTGTTGCCTTCAGACAGAGCGTGTCTAGCTGTTTTTGTGCTAAGCTTAGCGTATGCTGGCTTTAGCTTACGGTACAATCTTGAGAGCGGTATCAGTCTTCTCATTGAACTGTGTGCAAATGTGGAAGATGTTAAAAAGACTATATTTTCGTGGTATTATGTGACCATATTATAGGATATTGTGACTGTGACAATATTAAAGCAAATCATGCCTCAGTATCAGAATCTTGTATGTTTGTGCATACAAGGAATATGACTCTGGTTTCCAGTAGCTCTCAATGTATTTACACACAGTGCACAGTACTAGTCATACAGCAAAAACAAGGACATTAAAGTTGGGCAAAGATATATGACTATTATTTACAATCCAGTAGGAAAAAAAACTAAAACAGAAATGGGCACAACCTACAATGTCTATTTACAAGTCAACCAGTAGGAAACAGGTGGCGCAAGGTGTGGGAGAGTGCAAGGAGTGCTGAAGTAATGGTGTCATTGACTTCATCCAGGTCTGTAGTTGCAGCCTCAAAAATACTCCAATCAGTGCAGTCAAACCAGGACTGTTGTTTCACGTTTACCGCATTGTCTCCTCATCTTCTCCTCTCCGTCTCCTCACTGTCTTGACCACAGTCTTTGCAGATTTTAGTTTCTGCTTTTAAGTTGGGAGAAGTTGAAACAGACAGTGATCAGAAAGTCTGAAAACTGCACGAGCAACAGAGCGATAGGTGTCTTTAATATGGTATAGCAGTGGTCCAGTGTATTTTTATCCCTGGTTGGACATTTGATATGTTGTCTATATTATGGCAGTTCATGGCAGGGGTGTGCTCTGTTAAAGTCACCTAAAATAATCAGGAGGGGGTCTAGATGTTTACGTTGAAAGACTGGACTGCGAAGGCCCTAGGGTTGTTGCGGGTCTCCACGGGACTTTTGCTTCAACCCACAAAGATGTTTGTCCTTGGAGCAAGCGACATCACCTGTCA
This sequence comes from Xiphias gladius, assembly GCF_016859285.1. Classification (NCBI taxonomy): domain Eukaryota; kingdom Metazoa; phylum Chordata; class Actinopteri; order Istiophoriformes; family Xiphiidae; genus Xiphias; species Xiphias gladius. The sequence goes on from NC_053402.1 coordinate 9,802,320, forward strand.
CCCAATGTAGCCAAGCCAGTTACCGCCTCAGCTGATCTCTGCAAAGACCACTGACTGTGGTCAAAAGCTAATGCCCCTTGCTTTGCTGAGGTCAGCTACTTCTGTTGCCTGCCTACTCCCTTCCAACCTTGCAATTTACACCCACGGCAGTAGCTCTGTGCCTGAAATCTTGGTGTTATGTGACTCCATCGTAAAATGTGTTAAACTTCTGTCTATCACATATTGTCTCAGCGGCGGAGAGGTTGCGGTTTTTATTAAACTTAATCCAATGCTCATCAACCTTCAGCCCTCAGTCCGCACTGTATCAATACACGCCGGAACTAATAAAATTATGTCTAGACAATCAGTCAAGCTGCATCCATACATTTAATCACTATGCTGCACGACTGAAAGTCTGGGAAAACGTTGTTTAAGATATGGCCCCATCTTTCAAGAGGCATTTAATGTTTTAGTTGTCTTTTTAGCCTCTATCAGTGGCTTCAAAATTTCAGTTCAGTAGCAGGTTTTAATTTTATCATAAATTTTCAAATATTCTTGGACTAAGCAGGACTTTTACAGAACTGACTGTCTCCACCCATATAAGAAAGCAACTATGCAACTAGTTTCTAATTTTATCCATTTATAGCTTTTAATTCTTTCTGACACGCACCTCAGCATGACCCTTTGCACACTTTAACTTCTCCTCAGAAAAGCCCGTTTTACAACAGTGAGGGTCCTGCTGGCCTTTTCAGCGATTTTAAACTGACCCATGCCCCAACTGAAGACAGCTTGTCAAATTGTTGCCTCGTCTATCCCCCTTACATACCTGAATCTGTGCCTGCTGCCTCTAAGCTCCATTCCTGTTGTCATTCTCTGTAATTCTGCTCCTTCTCATACTCAATGCCTATCCACGTCTACTCCATTCTGTTTAAATATCCATATACATTTAAGACCAGAAAAGGTTTAGGGTTGATTCATTTGAACATTGGAAGTCAACTCCAGCATCAAAAACTTTATAATTTGAATATATTAGTCTCTCAAGCAGATCCAGGTATTTTGGCTCTATTTTGGCTAGACCTTCAGCTAATACTAGGTCTATTGATTATTTGGCAAAGTTTCTCTCTCTGTGTACTAACATGGAAATGATACTCCTGGGAGATTGTTGACTAAGATTTCTGATTGTTTAAAGGATGTTTCCTCTAGTCCCAATTTATATCAGTTGATCAATGAACCCACCAGGCCTAATCTAAAGAACCATTTAAGATGTACTCTAAGTAATTTAATTCTTTCTAATAGAAGTGACAAAATCATTTCAATGGTGTTTTCGATTTAGGGATTGGTGATCATTGTCCTATGGCATGTATTAGGAGCACACACCAGAAGAAAACCTCATCATGATTTGATGAGGCCCAGCCGAAAAGATCAGAGTGAAAAATAGATCTAGTCCATGGTTGTTCACTGGACTATCAACCTTATTCTTGTCAAGAAACAAAGCTTGGTCCCTCGCTGGACGTATAAAGAGGCATCCCACTGGGCTTCATTTAGAAAGATTAGAAACAAATGCACGTCCCTTGTGAGAAAAGCTAAAACTGATTGTTACTTGAACTTGGTTGATAGCTCTTATTCAAACCTGGCAAAATTCTGGAGGGTGGTAAAATCTAATAACAGCAATCCTGCTGCCTCTTTACTTACTCATCTTAAGTTTGGTACACTTTGTAGCAGCTGATCACATTTTTGAGGACAAGGACAGCAGATCCCCCTCTTCTAACATTGACAATCTTTTTATTAATCTTTATTATGTAGCTACTTCCAATCATGCCTCTCAGTTTACTCTTGATCCTGTCTCTCTCGGAGTAGTTATTAAGGCCCTTCAAGCCAATAATACCAAGAAATCTACTGGTGGGGACAATTTGGATCCTGTTTTTTCTTCGTCTTCCTGCTCTAATAATTGATGAACAAATAATTCACATTTTTAACCTATTCTATCTCTACTGGTGTTGTTCCCAGAGCTTGGAAAACTGCCCATGTCGTCCCCTTGCATAAGGGAGGAGAAAGGAGTGATCCAAATATCTATAGACCAAAATCTAAATTATTATCATGTTTATCTACAGTCATTGTAAATTATCAATTCAAAGGAATTTCTCACCTCATCTTAATTTATACTAATAACATTATGTAATTTTTAACTAACTGCTATGCACATTTGTATGCTGATTACACAATTTTTCCACGGTATTGCCAACTCTGCTTAGCTCACTGTGGAAAACTTGCAACAATCTTTTAACGTTCTCCAAGCTGTACTTAATGATCTTAAACTTGCATGGGATACACATAAACACAAGCTTGTGTTGTCCGCTATAGCTAAAGGTAATGGTAGCAAAAACGTTCATGTTTTCACTTTACAAGGATCCAATCTTTAGAGAGTCACAGAATATAAATACCTTGGTATTTTGATAAAAGACAAATTCACATTCAAATATTATATAGACCATCTTGTCAAGTAATTACAAAAAAAACCTGTTTTTTTGGTATAGAAATAGAACTAACTTTCCTATGCCTTGTAAGAAAAGGATTGTTGAAGCCATTTTTCTCTCTGTTATGGGTTATAGCGATGTGATTTATAGGCATGCCTCTGCCTCCTAACTTAAACACTGGATGCTGCTTATCATTCTGCCCTTGGGTGACTGGCGATGTTTATAGTACTCATCGTTGCATCCTGTATGAAAACACTGGGCAGTCTTCTCCGTCTAAAAGGCGTGATAGGCATATGTATTTGATACAAGGCCCTTCTTAGGAAGCGGCAGTCTCATATCACTATTATGCTGGACTGGTGCTCTGGACCATATCAAACTTGGTCTAATGATCGGCTTTCATTGCAAGTCCCTCACATCTGTAATGAGCTTGGAAGATCTGCTTTTAGTTTCTATGCTACGACCACCTGGAGCTCTTTACAATGCACCCTAAAAATTAACTCTTTGGTAAACTTTGGTCAGTTTTAATCCATGATCACAAATCATTCAGCTTCTGCTTGTACTTGTTTTGATTAATTTGTCTTTTGTATCTGTACCTTGTATCTTTAATGAACTGTATTTATATACTTGTTTTAATTTTAATGTAAGTTAATTTTATGTCATTGTTTTCATTTTCTTTTACCTTGTATTGTATCTTTTATTATTTTGTATCTTTTTAAGTCATTAAAAAACTGTTACTCAGCATCATAGTAAATGAGGGCCAGCCCTCAATAATTTTTTGAGTTTAAATGAAGACATAAATCAATAAAATAAATGTTCCATCCTGGTTATCTGGTCAGCTAGGTGTTGTTATGCCTCGGTAACACAGGCCTGAGGTGGGATGTAAACACTGAACAGAATAAAAGAGGAAAACCCCCTCGGAGAATAAAAAGGTTTACAGATTATGATGAGAGTTTCTAAGTCTGGACTGCACGTGTTTCTTAACATTGTGCTATCTGTACATCAACCTTTGTTTATGTAAAAAGTACACATATCAGATATACAGTATATATTTGTCTTTTTGGTGAGTGATGTCACGGCTAAACTTTACCCCTTAACTGACCCCCCTGTTTTTATGCACAAGCCCAAAAATAATGTACCCAAAATAAAACTGATTACAGCCATAGCCTCAGTCTCCTTTGAAAGGTACCTCTTAAAAATTTACAACCAAAAAAATAATGACTATCAGAGATACTAGACCAAAGTTACAGAGGCACAAACATGGTAGAGAAAGTAAAGTAGGTTTTTTTTTTGCATCATCTATTTTTTTTTTTTTTTTTTTTTTTTTTGGCATAAAAAAGGGACTGTACCGCCTGTAGTAGTACCTTTTCTGTGGAAAACACTTTGGAGCCATAGCAACAAGTCTGTGCCAATTCTGTATCAACAGCTGTTGCAGTGATATGGGGATCCTAAAGTTCTTTGCACAGACAGAATCATGAGACTTTCAAACAATGTATCATTTGTCTAGCTTGTGTGAAGATTGAGACCAAAACACACCTGAATTAGAGCAACCGAGGCCAAAGTGTCCCATGGGCTGTTCTATCCGATTGGTCCAGGAGGCCGTGTCAGTGTGACAGTTAGCCAGCCTGCACAATACCAAGACCCTGAAACTGAAAAAGCTAATTGAATTTCGGCCTTCATTACTCTAATTTTTTACACCTTTGCTTTTCTCACGGTGGCAAAAGCCAATTAGTGAATTTTTCACGGCCTGAAACGGAGTTTGAAGATTCCTCATACACTTGCTATATTAGCCAACTCCCATCATCATGTCTTTGTGCCAAGTAATACGCTGTGTAGTACCAGCCAAACCAGACTCAGATCTCATGCAAACATTCTATGAGTGCTCAATGATCTGTGATCCGCCACACTGTCTTTGCTTTTAACAAACTGACAAGGATTATTTACGACTGCCAAAACACAACTGAAATAACAAAACTGGAGAACAGCCTTCTTAAGAGATGTAACAGTTCTATATTAATTCAGTTTCTGGTGTGTGTGGTTGTGTGTGCGTCTGTCTCCATCTTTACTTACTGTAAATGGTTTACATAGATCCTCTTCTTCTGAAATACTAAATTATTATACAGAAGTCCCATTTCCTTCTTTTCATGGCTTTGTGCACCCAAACAAACTCAAACACACACAGACCGTAGGGAAAAACATGGGCATCACATATTTGACCACCTTAACGAGTCATTGTTTTAGTAACCGTAAAGGTTTATTCCTTTTTTTTGTTAAATGACCAGCAGGGTGATGCTGACTTCACTTTCATTTCATTATTTTATTTCTTTGAAAGTGAAAGGTGTAATTCCAGGAGCATCAAACATAGTTTTCTGTGCAGACACTGTTTTTAACGCAGGAAATTAAGTAGGCTAACGTGACAAAACCTTAAGTGGGTGTCAAGTCTGGCGACATTATTAAAATAGATTCACCCAACGGTTAGTAACAGTGCTTGAAATGATTATGTGAGCTAAAGGCTATGATAGCAAAAATATTCCCATGATTCAAGTGTGTATATGCAGGCGTGCGTGTGTTTCCTTTAAGAGGCTTTAATGCATAAACATAGATGCACTCAAACACACACACACAGGCATGGACACCTGGGTTATTGGGTATATAATACCAAGTACCCAATACTACTGAGTTGACAGGAGGTCACATGACTTCATAAAATTGAATCAGTGTGGAAGAGGGACGACCACAGAGCTATGGTGTGTCTTTTTATTGAGGGTTAACTTATGACTTAGACTGTGCAGTTGAAAGATTAAAATTACAATCAGAACTATGTACGGTAAGCGTGTATCTGTGTGTGTGCGTGTGTGTGTGTGTGTGTCTGTGTGTGTGTGTGTGTGTGTGTGTGTGTGTCTGTGTGTGGGATTTCCTGTAAGTTACTGGTTTTGAGAGTCACAAGCAGAGGCGGAGCCAAGGTATGAATGCTGCAAAATACATCTGTGACTTATAAAAATAACCTCGGTCAAGATATAGACATAAACACGTAGATAAAGAAGCAGTAGTAAGATAAGCAAAAGTGCTGTAGTGTAGTCGTTTGCAAGTAATGAGCAGCGACTCTAGAGATCAAAAGCAGCAGTCAGAGGGGTAATTTCTAGTGTAGTACAGTAATACTTGTAGTAGTAGTAGTGGGGAATTTGCTACTGGTGATAGCAACTCCCCCTGTCCCCCAGGGGATAATGTTTCCTGATGGTGCACTGGGACACATCATGACTATGGCTCAAACTAATGGTAAGACTTCAGATAGACGTCTAAATTCATCTGTAGGACAAAGCTGTCTTTCTATCTTAAGTCGGACTAATTTGCCATGATATTTTGGTAAATTAAGACTTTTTTCAAACTAAAAAACATGGCTGATCGATAAATACATCACACTTTTTAGCTTTGTGCACTCAAGCAGAGAATGTTTGCTTTCTGGAAGAATTCAATAATGATATTTTGCTGGACAAATTCAGCTACGAGTGTAACAATACGAAAAACTTCCAGCAGTACAAAATCTCAGTGCGGGGCAGACCTCTTAGCTGTATGTAGATATTTTCAAACAGAGTAAGGAATCTGAAACCCTTGACCAGGCAACTCTGCTGGCAAACAAAAGTCTGGCTCTTCTACAATATACAGGGGCAAGAAAGAGTGTGTGAACCCTTTGGAATGACCTGGTTATCTGTATTAATTTGTCATAAAATGTGATCTAAGCGTGTCTGAGTACAGACAAACACAATGTGCTTCAACTAGAAACACACTAAGGTTACCATAGTTTCATCAGTCCACAAAACATTTTCCCAGTAGCACTGTGGAGTGTCAAGGTCCTCTGGGCAAACATGTTCGGTGATGTTTATCATTTATTTTTTCTTGTGGTGTCCTCCAGTGATTCCTTTAAACCTTTAGCTGTTACTCTTTTGTTTTTCACTTTTTCGAGCATTCCCTGTTGTGCGTTTGGAGTCATCTTAGCTGCGCGCCCACTTCTCGGCAGAGTAGCCACAGAACTGAATAGTCTCAATTTGTGGGACTGTGGACTGATGAATACCTAAACTCTTTGAGATGACTTTGTAACCCTTTCCAGCTTTCTGCAAATCAACAGTTGTTGAGGGTAAGTCCCCTGAGATGTAATTTTCGCAATGTGTGGTTCACATTAGAGGATGCTTCTTGTGAACATCAAACTCAAAATGTTTGAGTGTTTATTAATAACTTAATATACAGTAGTTTTAACCCACACCTGTTTTTATTGATTGGACTCCAGGTTTGCTAACTCCTGACTGTAGTTAGCTTTGGTTGATGTCATTAGCTGAGGGGTTTGCTTACTCTCTTTTCGTTTGTTTGTTTGTTCATTGTTGTAACTTAGATGAAGATCTCACCATATTTTAAGACAAAATTTATACATAAATGCAGTTAATTCCAAAGGTTTTGCTAGAAGTAATAGCGGCAATACAGGCAGCTGTGGTATTAATTATAGTAGCAATAGTAGCACACTAGTAATGTGGTGGTAGTAATGCTGGCAGCACTGGTAGTAGGCTCGTGGTAACAAGTATAGTATGAGCGTAATAGAAGTAGCAGTAGTAACAGTAGTAGTACTGTAATACTAAATGTTCCTCCACTGACACCGGGCACAATGAATTCCTCAAGGTGTGTCCCTCCTTCAAACACACACATATATGCTTATAGGACACATAACGTTTGTTAAGTCACAGCAGGAATTTTGACACAAACCAAGCAATGAAATGTAACAACACCGCACCTCTGAATGAACCAAACAAAACATTTTAAGTATGGTTTGGAATGAAGACAACAAACTGTGAATGTGACCACTCCGTCGGACAGCAGAAGCAATTCTCTTCTGTTTACTTGCATGGCCTTATTACACTGGATAATCAGTGAAGGAGTTCCAGATTTGATCCTGAGAGAGCGGGAGGCTCAAAAACGGCCCAGACTTTCTGCCTGTTTGTTTACATGCATGTGCTTACAGAACAGTGAACAATGCGTTGCAAGCTGTCCAGAACGTTTATAATGTTATCAGCAAGGAATAATCAGATTGGTGCAGAATATAGTGCTGTAAGTAGATTTGGACTTAGACTTGGCAAGTTGATTCTGACTTTTATGTCAACATGTTACTCAGACGTCTCTTTCGCTTACTCCTTCTTCAGCAGCTATCACTCATATAATAAAAGTTTCCAAAGATGTTGTGTGTGTATGTGTGTTGTGTATTATGAGTTGAAATTTCTGCTTCAGAAGGACTGCTCTGTGTGTCTGCCTCACTTTTTATAAAAAATATAAAAAGGGTGCCGTCAAGGAATCGCCCAGCAGTTAAAAAGAGAAACAAAGCCTGAAAATAAATTGGATGTTTTCAGAGGTAGTGAATGATTAATGATATTTTCCCCCCAGAAACCAGATATAATGACCTATATGAAAATGAGCCTATTGATACATGGAGATAAGATCAGGGCTGTTAAAGAGGACATGTTGTTAAATAAACCACCTTTTGTTGAAGAGTTTTTGGGGCTGCAAACACTGCCTGCTGTGGAACTGCTGATCGGCACATGCGGGCATGTGACACAGACTGTTTAATCAGATTACCATCTTTACAGATTTGGCTTCTCTTGAGTGTTTCTGCTGAATGATGATTTCAAGGAATCCCACATTGTCCTTTCACTTTGCACAGACATGATAAATCCCTCAAAACTACCCCACTATTCCAGGGAAGACAGAGAAATGGTGACAGTGTCTTTTCAAAGAAACCTGCCCAATACTATTTCCCTTTAAGTCATGTTCTTATTTTTCAGCGTATGAATTAAGAAAACATTGTAGAGCTCAAGAAGCGAAATAAACAGCGCTGCAGTGGCAAATGAATATGCTAACATTTATTATCAAGTAGGTATTCTGTACATGTTTTGAAGAAATACTGACAAAATTAAGTTTTATATAGCTATATATAACTTGTAAGCCTGCCTAAAACAGTTTGACGACTAAAAAGGAGAGTGCAAAACATTTTTTTTTAAATGTATTTCCTCATCTGTTTATATTCCAACAGGATTTGAAGGCAGCATGGAGAAAAAGCCAATCAGAAATTTTCAAGGACATGGTGCATCATCTGTTGCCATGTCAGCACAGCTTTCACTTTCATATTCCTAGAAGACTGAGCATTTTCTATGTGACTACAAGTCGGATAGCTGACAGAAAGACGCTGAACTCCTCCCACAATCACTGCAGTAATTACCTCACTGCTTGTTTATCTTCATGGAAGGTGGAGGGAGAACGGGGAACTAACCACAGCTCAATTGGAGTTAAGCCCTTTTCTCAACAGTTTTCTGTAAGTCATAAAGAGGGTTAGATTTCAGTTTCATTCTGCCAAGATACTCTTCTGTTACATGGCATGCTGAGTACAACCAGTGCACCTAAATGATGCACATGGTTTTGTATTTCAGCAAACAACAAAAGACAGCTGTCTATACAGTAGTGTCCACATGCATCAGTTTGAAAACCCTGATATTTTTCGGTATAGGGGAGGTCAAATCATCATCTATTAAACATCTGCTTGGACTGTTACATAGCTATAGATTGATTGGTTGGTGGCAAGAAGAAATTCATCTTAATCATATCCGTTCCAGTCATTTCAGAATTTCCAGTGTGATATACAGTCGGAACTGGATTGTTGACATTATAGGTCAGAATCAGGCATTTTTGTCTTGGGTTTCATTGCGGCGCTGTCAGCCAAAGACAAATGAGTGAGGATTAACTCTTAATGTGGTGGGGCGGATGACAGGATTTCGTCTTTCACAAACAGTGTGGCATTCCTCTTGAGTAAGATAACACTGCATTTCATGTTTCCTTACAACAATCATGACCGAATTTAGCAACAGATTTAGCAATGGATCCACACAACACATTTTACCAACTGTGCTAATTTTCAAGAAATAAGTGAAATTATACTATATACAGCAGGTAATACAACCTGGATAGACATATATGTTTTTTGGAATTGTCCCAAATGCAGACATAAGAACAAGATGTTTTTTTAATGACCAATAGCTTTAATAGTGCTGAAGTGGGCTGAGATGGAAGGACTGGAGATATACAGTATGTTTGCAGCAGAGAAGGATGGATTCGAGAGGCTTAGGGGTGCTGCTAAACAGCAGGTGTGGACTGAGGAGGAGAGATGACCTTCGGCTGGGTGAACACTGGCTGAATAATAAAGGAACAGTACAGTATAAAACTTGACCAACTAACACGGAGTGCTTAAAGATTCCTCCTTTATTAAAGTGGACAATGTGGGAGTCCTCTGGAATAATGGTCAGACTGTTATTGAATATCGGTGTGTTATCGTCCCAGAATTCTAAACTGTTTCCTCATAGCTTTATAAGGCACTATGTCACGTTTTGGCAACTGATTAGCGTTCAAATTAATGGATTTATGATACTTAACGGATCCACGGATCATATTTCATCGTGTTACTGGTACCTGTGGCAACTGGCCCCACCAGCCTGTAGTGTTTTGTTTTTGTTTCTTTTAAACAAAGTGCTGTTTTTGGTCTGAACGCCTGGTAATCAGGATAATCCGAGCCAGGGCCATCGCCCTGGGAACCAAAGGTTTAAGACTGCCATTTATATATATATAGGCAACAAAATAATCATTTTGAGAAACAGAAAACTACCATTCAATTATCAGGACAACCTGTGGGCGTGGTTTTCACTTCTTACCAGTTCATTATGGTTTTACAAATAAAGATAACAGATTTTGCACAAGTGACCCAATGATCAAAGCAGATGTTGAAACTCTGCCTCAGACAAATGATTTCAGTAACAGAATGACGCAATTTTAAAAATGTGATCAGAAACTGTGAGTCTAAGATGTAGATGTATCATTACAAAAAACAGACTCAACCACATACAGTAAATGCCTAAGAATGTACTTTATTAGTGTTCATATTCATCAGCATAGAGATAGTGTCACATTACATCATTTCTTGATACTCTACATTTTGGCCAGTGGTGGAATGTAACTAAACTCAAGTACTGTACTCAAGTGCAGTACTACTGAGGTAGTTGTACTTTTACTTGAGTATTTCTAATTTGGGTTGCTTAACACCTCTACTCCGGTACATTCAGAGGCAAATATTGTACTTTTTACTCAACTACATTTTTAGTAACTGCAGTTAATAGTTAGTTTTCAAAGTGAGATTTGAGCTTAAAAAAATAAAAGGATAAAGAGATATTAATATTAAATATTAAATCAGTGGATCCAAACCTCTGTGGCTTGTGACCCCTCACAAAAAGACAGTGTTGGGTTGAGTTGTTTGTTGGGTTGTTGTTTGAGTCTTTTTGAGTAAATTATTTTCCAGATCTTGAAGTAAATTTGTTCTTATGTAATACAGGATGAATATCTGCTTTAAAAATCATCTATTTTCAGGAGAGAAGAGTCTAGAAAAAGCAAGAAATCACTAAATGGGGTCAAAAAGAAGAAGTTAAGTAGCAAAGTGACAACTTCGAGTATGTCCCCTGTAGATTTAAATTTAAAAAAAATAAGAGATTGAGAAGTTCTTTAAAAGTAAATGATCTGAGCAGAGGTTTTCCTTTTAACATGAAGCACTGGAAACTACTGAGGCCGAAGGGCTGGTAGTAATTTGAAAAGGTTGAAGTGCTTCCCATAAAATATCAGGAATTCAAGGAAGACATTTGTACTTTCACATTTAGCAGAACTACCTTAAATGCATAGCTCAGTTACTGTGCCTTCATGTCATCCAGATTGTACAACAGATATGGCAAGTTTATTTGACAGTGGTTTCTGATTTGTGAATTAGAAAGCAATAAATGTCCCGATGAATTTCTAGAACCTCCTTATCATAAATGGTAAAGATTCACAGAAATGCGACTTCTCATTTCACTGCAACACTACTTCCATTTTCATCCCAACTCAATTACGTTTTGACAGAGGAATACAGGAACTACTCAAAACTATTTGGAATAGAAATGAGTCAGATGCTGCCAATGTCCGTGTTCTTGATTTCGCTCTAGTAGTAACATTAGTAACATTCAGACATTCAGCAGCATTCTGAGTTTAATATCAAGGTCTTTTGGCTGTCAGTCAGGAAATTGTTTGCACTGCTCGACAAAGGGGCTGGAAAATGCCAAAATTAATCAATATTAACTTCTTTATATGGTGTTTGGCTACATCCATAAAAAAAAAGGGCAGATAACAAAGCACTTACAGAAAACAACAAAAGCAGCGCCTCTCCCCCCTGGTATTTTTCACAGCAACATCCGAGCAGAATGCAAGGAAACATCCCTAAAAAGTTTACGTTTACAACTTTACAAAGTTTCCATATTTATGTCATTCATTTTTTAAATAATTTTTTTTGTATTATCTTTTGTCTTTTTTTGCTTTTGCTATTTTCTATTCTATTAAACATTTGACATTGGTTTCAGATTGTCATCATATTGAAAGTGCATTCTGCTACGGAGCAAGTGCTCATGCCCGCATGTGGACTCGGGGGGAGATAGCTGAGGTCACCCTTACTGTAAAACCAGTGTTAGCAAGAGCTTTTGAAAGAATTTTTGAAACAACAAATTAAAAATAAAGAAACTCCCTGTTAGGCAGCATGGGAAACTCAGTAAGGGCTGAAAGTGGACAAGCAAATATTAAATGCCTGCCTCATAAGGGAGAACAATAGCCAATCATGTTACTGTGGAAGACAGAATTTTTCAGAGGATGTAAAGGTGGACAATGTGAACAGCAAAAAAAATATACAAACACACTAGCTTCCCAGTAACGCTCTTAGTCACTGCTAGCAGCTGTGCAAAGGTTTACAAAGATTTTAGGTTTTGAATAACACGGAGTTCTCGTTTTTCAGACGAGTAGGTGCAGAAATTTCTTTGCAGACGGGTAGAGTGAGACAGAGAGCCACAGGGCCCAAATACCTCAGGGTTAAAGGTACACCTAACACAAAGCCACACATGAGGACACACCCGCAGACACACAGGCCCTGTTCATCATCTAATTTCTGTCTATAATGTTTCTAGGCGTGGCAGGTAAAACTGTATGAATCACTATCTGATCTGTTGTTAGCTGAAAATTGCAGGTCTACTTTACAAGCTGACATATTGCCACTTTGGTAGTCACCAATATTTCTGCAGGTCCCGGAAGTTAAAGGTGACAAAACAACAGCATCACAGCATCAGCTCGCTCCGGCAGAAACTTCAAGAGTGCATATGCCGTGACATGTTGATATCGTGTCGTCTGCTGGTATGCTGGTACAATGATAAACAGCAGTCATGTGTCAGGAAGTTCTGCAGTACTGAACATGCAATGTTAAAACAGTCCAGAGAACCTCTGACAAAGCTCATATGATTTACTACAAAAGAGACTAGAAATGGCAGAAATAGATTTTTCCTGTTCTGTATTTTTCATCCATCTGACATGCATCAATCACAACCCTGTGACACTGCACACCCTCATGCAAAAACAAAGAGAAAAACAATAAGCAATAGTTACCAAAGTTCCTTGAGGCTAAAGCAACAAATATATTTATAGATATAAAACTGATCCCAGACCATTGTGACGACACATGTGGGCATATTTTTTTATGTTTTATGTTTTGTTTTTTCTCTAATTAAACTGCTGCATTCGAGCCCACAGGCACATTCTCAATGGTCTGCAAGGATCTGTAGCTAGACAAAAACAGGCACGCTGTTTCTGACGGTTGCGTTTCAGCCTCTTGTGCACCCCCCCCAACCACCCCCATTTCACAAAAAATGAAACTCATGGAACATGTGCCCATGTGCAAATAAACTCGGCTGGCTACACAAGAGCCATGTACACATAACTACAACATTTCAAACTGCATTGCACGGTATGAAGTGATAGCGGTTTAGAATGTATCTGCAATGCATGTATGAGATTCCAGACAGGAATGCAACACAAGCCGAGGCAGCAGTGGCAGACAGCCAGTGCTACTATGAGCCTGTGTTTATAATTAAGCTCAACCCTTTAACCCATTACCAACCCAACAATATAGGCCCTGTTCATACGTGACATTAAGCCAGTTAACAGCAGGAGGCAGGAAACAACAACAAAGTTGTTCCACAAAGAGATACAAAAAAAAACTTAACTGGTTCTAACTTAAGGATCTACTTCGAGTAAAGGTTTTTGTCGGTTATTCTAACGAATCCTGAAAGCCACTCACACATGCACACAAGAAAACACATTCCACACCAGTGTTTACAAGCTGTGAGATTGGACACAAAAAAGGTTGGGAGCCTGTATCTGCTGGGGCTCCATGGGGGAGGAGCGCAAACATGTTAACAATCTCCTGATAGAGAATATGAGTGTTACATGACTGAGACAAAGCCCCGGTGGGAAAAATTACGATCACTATCAGATCTACATGATGGAACTGATTAATAATTCAGTCAGACTAGTCCTGATAAAATGAAAGTAACCTTGACACAGTCAGACAGAAAGACCTCCCAAAGCTAATATCTTTAGCTTTGGGAGGTCTAGCTAACGTCTGTCTGTCTCTGCCTCTTTAAACAATGCCAGCTGACCACGAGTCTTTCTTTAACTCTCTTTTCATTACTCTCTGAAACCATCAAGTTTTTATTTACTTGAAATGTGATGCCTGAATGCAGTTCAATGAAAGCAGACTGTTCATAACTTTCATTTCTCTTTTTCTTGTAAAAGTAAAGAAAAATGCGCTTGACAAGTTTGCAATGCCAACATGGCGCTGTCCACATTCCTATTGTGAGGCCATATTGACGCAACAAATGTGGCAGGAGGTTATGAGTGAAAGCATAATGGTGAAAAACAACTGGGATCATAACCTGCAGTAATTGAAGGCTCCAAACTTTGTCCAAACTTTGTCTTCCTTGTGGGCTGCTATGATGTGATGTCAAAACGTGCAGATATATTTAGGGTGGACTAGTAATGGTCCCATTGTATATTACAATACTTATTGCACACCTATGGGCCAAGTGCATGAACCATTTGGCATGAAACACCGATTTATTAATTTTCAAACATCTGCCAAAACGTAGTACAGCCACAATGCAAGCAGAGATACTGTCTTCATTATGTATGATGTATGCATATGTACGCTATCCAAATACAAGTCAACAAGAAGTTGGGAAAGATTAAACTGTACTGTCAGATTCCTCTGAAATGCGTTTTGTATCACAAGCCAACTCTGTTTAACTTATGCTTGAAAAAAAAAAAAAAAAAAGAAGGATGAAACTGAAGTGAGATTCGAAAACTTTCCAACATGAAATAAGTGTCTGTCTGTTGTCATTGTGGTACAACTTAGTTCTGCTTGACAAAACTAGAAATCGTCAAAATAGACAGGAGTTTATGACTGCGGAGGGATTTCACTTTATGAGAAACCGTGGTCACTTGCTTTGAAATAACTGACCTCAGTCTCAGTATTGAATGGATCATTCAACCACAGCTAAAGAGGAACAGGAAAAGTACTACGACGGCGTTAATACTCCATACTGTATCATAAAAGTGGAGATGGGCCAATATGGCTGGGATGAAATAAAGTTTTGAAAGCCAAATTAGCAAAATGACTGATAGGATGTCGCAATTTGAACGTCCCTGAGGTGAATCACCCCCCTTTTCATCAGAGGAGCAGGCCAATAACACCACATGAAGGAGTGCAGCAGAAACCCTGCTTTGATTTTTTTTTTTTTTTGAAGTATTTACTGTAAACCTCTGTGATGTGATGTGAAGCAAGAATGCTATGTTATATGTTTGGACAGATTCATCTTTGATGGAACGAAAGATCATTATCAAAAATGGTACTTCCCTGGCTGGGCCAACATTAAGACGAATGTGTCGAGCCTGATTTTTATCTGCACGCAAATTTGCTTAAACTCACAGCAGAGACTAATGCCAAAACTAGACACGGAAGACACTCGCCTCGGTGTCATTTGATATAAGCTGTTTCAGACGAGGTCATCCCACATAATGAGCTGAGCACATCCTGTGCTCTTCTGAAATGACTGATTTTCAAAAGCACCCATGTTTAATTATACATCCCTGAATTTACATACATTTGTAGTTAATTAATAATAAAAAGTAAAAAGGGGGGGGGGTCTAATAAAAAAATGCACACACAAAGAGAGAGAGAGAGAGAGAGAGAGAGAGAGAGAGAGACAACCACAACGCCAAACATTGAAAAACTTAAATGAAATACCACTAAAAACACCCATACCAAGAATAATTATTCATATCTGTCGAAGGTCTTTCTGTAAACGTCCTACTTGCATGTGGCTTTTGCGGTTTTCTTGAAATTCTGCAAATAATAACAGGGTTCAAACGAACTGAAAGGGCACGGGGGCTGAGCCTGGCTGACTTTCACTTTCGTTGCTGTTTCAGAGAAACTGTCTGCCTGCCTTTCTGACGGGAAAGGCGGAGCCAGCGGGCTGTATAAAGCGCCGCCGAGTGTTCACCAGCGCACCATACAGTATGGTTTGACGGCCGGAGGTCCCGGACGGGCAGGTGGGAAAGTCAGCTCCGAGCCGCTGCCAAATGCGAACCACCCCCCCCCCCTCCTCCTCGGCACCCTGCGCCGCGCCACGGACTACCTGCCGGACACCCGCCCTGCTCGCCGCGGCGTTTGCGCGTTGGGATTACCGTCGCGCAGATCTTCCAGACGCCGCCGTTGCTGGAACGAAACGGTAAGACGTCTGGAGTCGGGCTGTGCGGGCTCAGCGCCCGGGGCCCCCGGTGCGCTGGGAGAACCCGGGACCGGACCGTTGGAACTGTAGCGTAAGACCTAGTGTCTCTGAGTGCACGGGCTGTTTTTTCGTTTCTCGTTGTTTTTGCACAAAAAAAAACATGCATCAAGGGGTTTTGGGGTTAGCTGGTCCAAAAAAGTCTTTGATTCCCGCTGCCCAGCTGGGTTTGATTAGAGCCAAACGTCTCGAGTCAATCAAAGACTGAAAACTGGTCCTGTATAGTTTATTGATCAGAAATGCGATGCTCATTTGAGTTCTATCCATCTCCATGGCATGTGATTGTGAGGCCTGGTCACAGGTTAAAAAAAAAAAACAAACAAACAAAGAAAAACCCAAAAATTACAACACAGGCCTGTTAATCATTACTTTTTTGGAATGACAACTTTTCCTCGAGTTCAAAGCAACTTGTAGCGTTAGGAAAGGGGTGAAGCACAATCAGGGTTGGCCTGCTGCTATTGGATAATGTCTAGTGTTTCAGTCATTACAGCAGAAATCATAAAGAAAAAAATACAGCTTTTAGGCACCAAAGACCTCTGTGTGTGTGTGTGTGTGTGTGTCTGTGTCTACAGACAGTGTACAGTAATTTGGCTGCGGCTGACATCAGCGCTATATTCTAGCCAAACCGCAAATTCCAGTCATATCGAACAGAGTGCCGCGCAGTGGAAACTACAATGACTTTCTCACACGCGCGCGCGCACACACACACCTAAAAGGGCACCATGGCCTTACATGGTCCTTGTCTTAGACTTGATTATACAAGTTGTCTGTTATTGTGAGTGACAACATTTACTTCCGCTGTCTTTCGTTTTTCAGGACCATGTGACTCTTAACTGACTTTACTTTGTTCAAGCTGATGTAACAGTGACTTGTTTTTAATGATGACAAATGATGGTTGCATTGAGGATAATAACCATTCTCCTTTCTTCTTTGTCTCTCTCAGGATGTGGTTAGAAATGGGAGAGGGTTTGGGGCCTCTCTCCCCTGTAGGATGGTAGCCGATAGCACAGTGGAAGGCCATGACAAGACCCGCTTGTCAAGCTCATCCTCGTCGTCATCATCATCATCCTCATCATCCTCATCATCCTCCTCACCTTCCTCGTCATCACCATCGTCACGCCGCACAGAGTCGGCGCAGCTTCAGCGTCGGGCCGCTCCAGAGCCCAACCCCAGATTGGCGCCTGTCCCCTCTGTGTATCTGACCCACTTCCCTACCTTCTCCTGCAAGGAGGACTGCAAGATCATCACAGACACAGCGGTCAAGCTCGAGCGCAGCGGCTTCTACTGGGGCCCTCTGGGAGTGGAGGACGCCCACCGCATGCTGCGGGACGCTCCGCTGGGCAGCTTCCTCATCCGCGACAGTCGGCAGAAGGACATCTTCTTCACACTGTCCTACAACGCCAAGAGCGGGCCGGTCAGCGTGCGCATCGACTACAAGCGGCAGAATTTCTCACTGGCGGGCAACGAGCGCACCTTCCCGACGCTCTTTGCCCTGTTGGAGCATTACATCAACTCTCCCAAGAAGAGCCTGAGCATCCCTTACAGGAAATGGGAGCCAACGCTGCAGGAACTGTGCAGGAAGCGCGTAATGGAGCTCTGTGGGGGAGGAAGCCGTGTGTCAGATCTGCCAGTCACCCATGTGGTGCAAGACTTCCTATTGGAATTCCCTTACAAATTATGACCAGCTCACCATGTAAGGTTTTGATGGTATTGTTTTTAATTTCAAGAAGACTGTTTTTACCAAGCCACAGTAAACTGGAGGCATTGGTAATGCCTATCCACCACGTGTTGAGGGTTAAGATTTCATTTCCATGGTTACATATCAAATCAACTCCCTGTTTTGAGCTGAAAAGCTGCAAAATGTTTCTCAAGAGACATCCTCACCACAATCAAGGAGTGGCGTCCTCCGGTTGGACGGGATCCATGCATGAGATTTCAACATACATTACCTCTAGGAACTCACCTTCCACTTGCACATGGACAGAGCACCTTTTGGTCTTGGGGAAGCATGACAAGTTGGAAAACGCTGCATTAAGAGAAAACTACAGAGAAACTGGAGCTATTACAGAGATAAGAGACCTGGTGGGGTCGACTGTGACTGTTTTATTGGAGAGTGAATCTGCTGTTGCCTGTTTGTGGCCACCAGAGGCCCAAACTGTTTTGTTTTTTTGGAGAGTGTGAATCTGTTGCTGTTTTGTTACAGAGGCCCAGAGGCCCAAAAATATTTGAACGGGGATTATAGAAGAACAACAAGGGCATCAACAGAGTACACTTTCAGAAATATTAAGGCATGGTGGAGGGTACGATTGAAACCATCACAGGCGGTGGTACCTGTAGGATTCACACCATTCAGCCACAACATTAAAACCAGCTACCGGTTTTAATGTTGTGGCTGAATGGTGTATAATGGCAAAAATCTGCTAAAATTAGCGGAACTCTTGTGTATGCGCTCAAAGTGATAACTATACTGAAAAATTTGTTGGCATTTCCTTGCTGAGGTGTCACAGTTTTGCAGTGTGCACCGATCAGCCACAACCTTAAAACCTGGAAACGGTTTTAATGTTGTGGCTGACTGGTGTATTTTTGTAGCGGATTTGAAATACTCTAATCCTGTCAAAGTTTACAGCACAAATGAATGTTTGCCAGCACTGATGGCCAACAAGCCACTTGATATCTTATAGATATTTGAGTGGTCTTCAGTCACGGGGCTGGTGGTAAATTGTACTGTATGTAGAGGTCTCTCACCTCTTGTTCAACCATCTCTGCCAGGCAGACTAGAAATTTTAGAGATTATAAATTTGTCCTTACATTGTCAAATATTATATATTATATTATATAATATATTTTTTTTTTTAATATATATGTCTATCTATATATAAAGATAGATAAATATTTTTTATTTTTTATACTTTTTTTGTCCTTTTTTAATCTTTAATTAAAATAAAATGTATTTAAATGGACCTTGTGGAACTTGTATTTAGTCACTTTTTAAGAGGGAGGGAGGGACAAACACACACACCCTCACAATCACACACTTTGTCTGCACTTTCTCACTGATAAAAGGACAGACAGACAGACAGACAGACAGACAGACAGGAAGTGCTACATGGTAGATTTACAGTGTCACCACAGTGATTCATCTCTGTAGGGTAAAGTGACAGGTGGGTAGGTTCCTCTGGTTTTAAATGGACTGTTACGCTTAGAAACACACACACACTTACCAGAAACGGGCAGAGGTGACACATCGTGATGCATGTGATTGTGCCCCCGTGAATGAGAATGTCAATGTGTAGTACTCTTAAGGAGAACCCAGCACAAACTGAAATTTCCTAAAGAGGAAGTGGGAATTTTTTTTTGGGTTAGTGGTTAGACAGACACATGTTAGTTCAATGTCACAGATCAACTGTAATTCTAGACTTATGAATAACAAACTTTATGTATGTAGCACATACATAAAACTTAATAAGCAGAGTGGAATAGATTTAAAGGACTGCCATTGCTCACCTTTCTGTAGTGGGTGCGGCAACACTGAACCAGATTTATACACCTGGTTTATGTGTGTGACTCATAGGGTAGAAGTGTGTGGGTTTTGCAAACAAACCGTGCACACTATAGTTTCCCAGAAAGCTCCGCTGTAGACCGGTCTAGTCTTCATTACAAGTGAAGGCATCCTTGAAGGGGTGGGACCAGAATAAGGACAGCGATTTACTGGTAACCTCTAGACACCGTGGTCATGCTCTCACACAGAACCGTTGCGTGCATCCAATCAGATGTGGAGTTGGAGCAGACACTGCTGAAACCACCCTCTTGTCTGAGCCACGGCTGAAGAGTTCAACTGCTGCATGAACTGATGTAGCGTTCATTGTTCAGTGTAGCCGAGCCAAAGCGGGGAGTATCCAGCTAGTGAAAGCATTAGACTGCCAAACAACAATGACGAGGCTTCCCAGCTTTTTTTTCGAGAACAACACCGGTGTTGCTGAATCCTGACAAAAACTGCAGTGTAAAAGCAGCACTTGTGGTTTCATGGCCTGTTACGCGCTGGGCTTATGTTAGCTAATGTTATTTTTTGACCAGGCGCAGTAACACTGCCAATTTACACTTTGGTTTTTCTGCCGATTAAACAAAAGAGATATGATGTATTCATTTGTAAGCTTTAGAAGTGCTGATAGGCGTCGTTTGTCACATAGAGACAGAGCCAGGCTTTCCAGTCTTCATTTTGTTTTATTTCTAAGCTAATTGTATACTAACTTCACCCTCAACTCAGTTAAATTCATCCCCAAGTTTGTATCAGTAAAAAGTAAAATGCTAATAAAAAAAAAAGGGAAGATTAAAATTACAACATGAATGTGCAGGAACTGTAAACTAGATGGAGAAAGACAAGAAGAGCTTTCACTGCAATTATCTTTAGAAAACGTCATAATTTGGTGTAATTTTTGCAGTTTCATGACATTTGTGAGAGTATGTGTAACTTTTTCAGACACTGTATAGTACACTTCATTTCTAACCTGAGGTTGTAACCTGAACGAGCCTCCAACCTTTTCCTCAACCAGAACTCCAACGCTAAAACCAAACCTTACCATAAGGCTTTCTGGGGTTTTTTTTTTTTTTTTTCTCTTTCTCTTTTTAATTCTCTCGGGTTTAGACAAAAGGAGCCCCCCCCCACACACACAAGCACACACACACACACACACAATGTTGAGTCATACTGAACAAAATACTCACAGCTTGATTCAAGTAAAGCCTGACTGGTTTGAGCATATAATTATCTCAGCTTGAGGAAGAGGTTGAGCAGAGGTGGAATACACACACGCACACACACACACGCACACACACACACACACACACAGATAGACCACAGTGGAACATGAGTCAGTGATACAGACAGTATGATTGCAATATTTTCATTTTTATAGGTGTTATCAATGCTCACTTCTTGAAGCTTTACTTAGAAATTGAGATCAGAGTTACGCACAGTGTGCATGTGTGTGTTCTCATGGGGCTCGGGGATGATGATGAGTGAAGCATACGTAGCAGTTTCATTCATAGCCTGTCAGATCTCAGGACATTCCCGACTATTTTGAGAAGTGAAAGGTGAAGTGAGGTGTTTTGTGACCATGTGTGTCGTTATCAGCTGATTTCTGTGGAATCCTCTGCTGGGAATTTTCTGTCCTTTAAAACAAACAATCGCACACACACACTTCTATGGAAATTAATCAAATAAAAAAATTCTTTAAAAAAAGTGTAAGGACAAAGTGAAAAAAGGATAACAGGTGTTATGTTACTTACGATGTAAAGAAGGTGCTCTGTTTTTTACTCTTATTCAGTGAGTTCAAATGAAATAGATCCTGACAACAATATGACACTTGATTACTCTCATGGTGGAGGATATTTGCTCCCACATAAACTATTACCCCCTATCTGGCAGCCTAAGCGGTTGCCTTTGTATTTGGACAATGGTTTCCTATGACCAAACAGCAATTCCTGATATTTCTGGTAAACCAATTGTTACTCTGACATGATGTAGAAACATACTTCCCTGAATGCCATCAGTAGTCACCAGTTTTATTTGTTTCTTCAGGCGTCTTGAAATCCTTTTCCCTTTAGCTGTTGCTGGGATTTTTCAGAATTTACAGTATGATGAGAACTGATTTGCAGGAAACTTTGTGGAAACCTTGGTCACCACATAAGGGTGAGTTTTGAAACTGACTTTCAAGACGTTTAATGTAACACCATCAAACAGCGTTTCCCTTTCAGCAGAGAGAAGGCAAAGTCCCTTTTTTAAAAAAAAGAAAAAAAAACCTGCTCAATTTATGTGGGAAAACATTGTTTCTACTTTTGGTGAAGCTTCAACTAAAGCCAGTTCTTCTAGCAGCTACAAGAATTTCCCAACTTCTATTTTAAAACTTTCTCACATCAGCAGCATCCCACGCACTGTAAAGCAATTTATTTCATATTGTGTTGGACTTATTTAATGAATTTATTTTTTCTTGGCTGCAATCGATAAATTCTCTGCTGGTTGCCCCGCAACTGCTCCTAGCCAAGAAAAAGTCCAGCATATGACCCATGTAACATCTTTTCGTTCATAGAACTGAGTATTAGAGGTGCTAACCAAGCCAGGCAGCCCAGCCTTGTCAGAATCATTTCCCCCATTTCAGTCTTTGTGCTAAATTATGCTAAACTTAGCCTTAATATTTAACGGATAGCTATGATGGAGGTATCAATCTTAACTTTAACTCTCCTACAAATAGGGGATAACTGTATTTCCCAAAATGTCAAACTTTGGCTTTAAATGTAGGGTCCCCTAATCAAATACCAGAAAATAATAAAGGTACCCCGTAGAGTTTTTGGCCAGTAGTAGCCTCGTTTTGCTTTGTTTGTATCTCTGCTATGCTTTTGTGTGAAGTGATACACACTCCTGATGATGGTTTCACACAGTTGGATTCTACAAAACATAACACTGAAAAAAAACAACAACAACAATGTACCAGCAAAAGGCAAAAGGGAAGATGTCTTGCCAATATGTACATGGATGTAAACAATGCAGGTTACAAAATATACAAAAAATCTGCATCTCTAACAAAACCAGGGACTGTACATGTTATAAATCTTGGGTCAACAGCTGATATTTAGAACTGGCATATGCAAATAAGTGTCATCTAGTTTTAAAATCTTCAGTGACTGAGTTGATCTGTGCCACTGCAGGGAGAAATCTTCAAATCTTTCTCAGATCTCTTCTGTCAAAACTTCAATTTGATGCTGTGACCGTGGAACAGATTAAAAAAAAACCACAAACACACACACACACACACACACAAAACCATTTCAGTATCGTTGCAGTACCAGGAACCCATACACATGTTTACGCACGCACAACCAGACTTCCCTGAAGAGAGGAACCGCGATAAAAGAAACACGTCCCTACCACAACATGACTGAGGGCTCCTGCAGCAGCCACAGGAACACAACGCAGAGGTAGAAAGTGTAAAGGCAACGTCATGATCTTACCTGTCAGAACATCCGACACACATACAAATTTAAATTCAGGCCAGAAGCAGATATGTGCATTTTTTTTTTTTTTTTTTATTAAACACTTTCAAACTCAAGTTT
This sequence comes from Xiphias gladius, assembly GCF_016859285.1. Taxonomy (NCBI): domain Eukaryota; kingdom Metazoa; phylum Chordata; class Actinopteri; order Istiophoriformes; family Xiphiidae; genus Xiphias; species Xiphias gladius. The sequence goes on from NC_053402.1 coordinate 9,825,640, forward strand.
ACGCCTGATTGTAGAGCTGCAATGGAGGAAGTAACACATTTTCCTTTACAGAAAAGTTTAATGCTGCAGTTTGAAGATCACCATGTGGCTGTTTTTGTTCACATGAGGTATCCTCAGTGTAGGTACGGGTCTTACAGCTTTTTCTGGCCAATGACTGTTTCAGACTCCCAACATTTTTAGGACCATAGAAATCTCAGAGATTGTTTATATAGAAATGAGAGTATTTCCACTGCTTGATGCAATTTTATTTTTTAATAAAATTACATCAAGCAATATCAATATCAGCCTTACAGATCTTCTATGAAACCTTCTGCATGGTAAGTTTCCCTGAAATTGTGTAACTGTGGCAATAAAATGCAATCAGTGAAACCCTGCACACACTCAGTGATCTAGTAAACAAGTGGGTGTGTGTTCCTGGGGCTGGCAGTTCTTTTCTAATATTTCCTGTGGTTTTCTTGCTCAAACACTGCGGAGAACCTCCTCTGCCGTTAGTACTAGAGCGTGATTCTGTAAAAAAGGAAAAAAAAAAAAAAAAAAAAATCAAGACCAAAAAAAAAAAAAAAAAAAACTGTCTGCAAACACAATAACAAGGCTCATGCAGCTGTCTCACTGTTTAGTAGAATAATTTATTGCAGTTCGTTATTTATTCCTCTCTTTTAGGTCATTAACAATAATTACAGTTTTAAAAGCCAAAAGCATTTACAGAGCATACAAACATATTACATACACGCACATTACAATCAGAGACTTAATAATGGAACCTTGACATGGCACGTTTTGATAGAGGTTGCCAGGGATTACAGACAACACGCCACCATGTTGGAAGACAAGATGGCGGCGTGTTCCCCCAAACCATCAGTGTCAGCTCTACAAATTGTGCCAAGCCCCTTCAGCATGTCAGTGATATCACTATCATTCTTCCACTATTTACACTAGCAAGATGGAAATACTAAGAGACAGACTCAAAAAAAAAAAAAAAAAAAGTATTGCTATGAATTTCTCATTTATAAATTTGTTGATGGCTGTACAGAGTTAAAAAAATAACAATGATCGAGCATTAAGACTTCAGTTGTTTGATGATGGCGCAGAAAAGAAGAGAGTGAGCTGGAGAGCAAAGGTGGAAGAGAAAAGCAGCAAGATTAAAAGGATTAAGAAAAGATTAGGACACGGGGAGAAACATGTTTTAAACAATCTGTGTGTGTACTTTGTTCCTAAGAGATCAATCAAGTCATGAATCAAGGATAAAATACACTGATCCCACTTTTTCCAAATTGATCAAATAACACTTCTGTTTGGAGAGATAAGTTGTCTGTTACATTCATCTCTCCCCTCACTGGTTAGCTCTTAAGATTGCTGCAGTAGTAAAACTTTACTTAGCTGATTAAAGGAAGAGGTTGACGAGGGGGTTTGCCTCTACAGGCCGACCTCAGGACAGCATCTGGTTTCCCAAAACTGAAATAAATCCAAATGTTGGTTTTGCAAGAGTGCTTTTGTCTCTCTTTGGGTTATAACTTCGATAATTCCAGGTTTTAAACACGGCTATGGGCTCACTTTGGGATAAAAATATGATCCAAACTTCATGTTTTTGGTTTTTTTGGGAGATATAAACCACATTATACTCCTACTTTTCATTCCTGGAGAAAGGATACTTTATGGCTCTCCAGCCGCTGGATGGGGAAAACCCCCCCCAAAAAAACCAAAAAACAAAACTTGTTTTGACAAACAGTTTATCAAATTTGAGTGAGAATGCTCCCAACAGTCACTGGAGAGTTGAATGCATTTTAGAGTAAAACTATAAAAGCACATATAGAATAAAACTGAGCTCTGAGAGGCAACTAGCTGATACATTCAACCCAGTGTTGTTGTGGCGATGTGCAGACCCGATGACATGGATGTTATTTCAAAAGCTTTCTCATGACTCTTTGAAGTTGAACATCACAGATCGCTATTATACTGCATCACCCTGTGAAGCTGACAGAGTTTCATTTAGTCAAGCAAATGGAACTTTTCTTATCTATTTTTCTAAATATAATCAAACAATCTGAAATACCCTAGTTAAACCAGTAAAACAGCATGTTAAATCATGTTATATTTGAGTACACCTGTGTTGCCAAAGGGTGAACTGCTCCATGTATAAAAAGCATGAATGAATCAGTGCATGGATTGACTCAAGTCACTCAGTCACTTACTACTACTACTTGGTGAACTGCTCTGCATTATATATATCTACTGTACTTCTTATTCAGCAGCCTTTGCTCCATTCAGATCTCTCAAACAATTGGTCAGGCTGCTGACAGCTGAACTACTTCTGCAAATGAACACACATTATCGAATCCGTGCCGGCTATGAACCACGGATTTCGCAAAGAAGTCATTGATGCTGTAATGGAAGTTGAAATAAAAGCCAATCAAACTGAGCTCAAAGTGAATTGATTTCTTTTGCATATCTGAAAAAACGTGCTTCTCAACGCTGCATTCAAGCAACCCGCGGGTCCACCTTTTCCAAAACCTGTCGGCCCAAGACACTTACAATGATGTAAGCCAACTGTGTGCTGGTTATGATCCCCATTAAAAAGCGGCTTTCACACACCTCAAGTTGCTTTCCCACATGAAGTAATGAAAATGGTCACTGGTAGAGCAGGAGATGCGGCTTTAAAAAAAAGATTAGGTTAACATTAAATTAACTTCTACAGTTTGATACCTGCTGCCTCCTTGCTCAAGATGTTGCAGATGATTTAACACATGTTCTATAATAGACACCAATTATCAAATGGGATATGAATGGATCATTGCTTTACATGTGGAAGAATGAGAACTAAACCACATGTGGAACACACATACCTACCCAGAGGCAGTCTGAACATACAGTGGCTAAAAGGCTAGTGCAGCTGACTGTGTGTACTGTATGTATGGTGTGTTTGTGTGTGTGTGTGTGTGTGTGTGTGTGTGTGTGTGTGTGTGTGTGTGTGTGTGTGTGTGTGTGTGTGTGTGTGTGTGTGTGTGTGTGTGTGTGTGTGTTGCTTAATCCAGTTCAGGTGAGTCTGGTGTTTCAGTGTGCGTCTCTGCATCTCTTGTCTTCTCTACAGAGTCGTCTCTTTCTTGCAGCTCTGCAGCAGAGAGCAGGACCTCACCTTCTGGCTCGTCTCTTCCCTCTGGTTCCTCTGGTGCTTCGTCAGTGGGTGTGACCAACTCCGTCGTCGTGGTTTCCTCTTTTAGCGTCGCATCTGTCTCTGTCTCATCCATTGGTGACCCTTCCTCCTCTTGCAGCTCCTCCTCTTCTCTTTGCTCTCCTTTCCTATCCCCCTCTTTGTCTTCCTCCTCCTCCTCCTCCTCCGCGATGGTGGCGTCTGGTCTCTGGAGGGAGTGCATCATGGGAATGTGGCTGGCGCATGGGTGCAAGTGCGGTGAGTCAGCAGGGGGTAGCAGCGTGAGCGACTCCACGCTGAGGGTCTCAGCATTGTTGTCTGTGAGGAGGGAGATGGTGGGCTGCGAGGCCGGGGTGAGGCTTGGGGCCAGGGCCGGAGCAGTGACTGGGGTCGAAGGAGTAGAGGAGGCTAGCGTTGCTTCTCCACCTCCTCCTTCCCCTTCTCCGCCCGAGGAGGAGGGCGGGGTGTGCTCCAAAAACGTACCTTCATCTGGTGGAGAGGAGAGGACACAGTGAGGCGGGGTGAACTCAGTGGAGGAAAAAATTTTTTAAGGATTAAAACTGTGGCTTGGTGAGAAATTATGTGGCTTTTATAATAAAACCTTCAAAAAAATGTTTTTTTCTGCTTTCTTCATGTTGTTTTCCTGTAAAGAAAAAGTATGGCTTCCTATTGAATTTACCGTGAGGAAAAACAGATTAAATATAGCCTACCATCTTATGCAACTGAAATGTGAAACAAGTTAAAAAATAGGTTAATCAATATTCCACATTATTCCCTTAACCCTGCCAACAATTTCATTTCAGGAGAAGAATAGCTTACTGACAACTGACTAACACAGCACACTGTGTTCACTAAGTACTTCCTTTTGTTTTCATCGTTTATAGCATAAAGAATAAACAGTTTCCTTCTAACAAGGTGGAGCTCGTTTTCAAATGTGTCATCGGTGCAGAAAAGCCTCTAACAAGGAAAAAAAAAAAAAAAGAGGTACAGAATGGACACACTGCACAAGAATTAGTCATAAGTAGCAGCGGCAACAGCAGCAGCACTAATAAAAGTAACAGAATAGTGTTTATAGGGAGAACTACAACATACACTTTGTAATACTATGTCAATTACTGTGTAAGCGTACTTACATTGTAAGAGTGTAACGGTGCAGTACGAAAGATATAACAAGATATATTTTGTCAGATCTACAAAATTAAACCAAAACTGTTAACTGTTACTGTTTTCTTGCATTGTGAGGCTAACAAGATATAAACTGAAGGAAGCACCCAAAACAATCCGGACCATTTTACTTGTGTGACTGACAAGACTGGAGAAAGATTGGGCTCCTCTAAGCGGAATTCAGTATAAATGAAATGAAATTCAACTTTTTTTGTGATGAGCTGTTATCCGTGTTGGAATATAAGCTCCCGCTATGACGAGAGATTGTATGAAAAAAACAAACAAACAAAAAAAAAAAAAAAAACTTGCTGTCTATACTCATCTACTCAGTACTGATAAACAGAGCCTGAACAGATAAAATGCTTGAACGAGATACAACACTTCTATTTGAGTTTCTTAGCAGTGCTGTGTCCTGCAAACTGTCAGGACTGCTGATGTGCCACATTCAATCATATAGTTATGGGATTATGTAAAAAAAAAAAAAAAAACACAAAAAAACCCCCTGAAACTACAAGAAACCATTTCATTTTAATCAAACCATTCAGAGTACTCATCCTTCCTAAATTCTCATTCCCCTTGGTATAGCTTATACCTGCTCTGGTAGACAGTTCAGTTGAGTTAAGGTGAAACTTTCTGCTTCCAACAAAGCTTGGTGTACATACGTCCTGATTCACCCCTCGCAGGAATCTACTCAGACATTGGGTTCCCTCTATAACTGATTTAATAGGTTCTCTGAAGGGTACAATGTGATTACTTGTATTCACAATGTTGACACTATCGCCCAAAACTCACACATACTATGTATGTGTATGTAGTATAGTGGTAGAGCATGTGTGGGTGTGTGTGTGTGTGTGGTATAGTGCAGACATCACATTGGTACTGTATAATGTACCGTGTGCTTTTTCATTCATGTTTCTGTAAGTAGGGACTGTAGATGTAGTGTGTGTGTGTGTGTGTGTGCTACCTGTGGGGCTCTGAGCTGATATAGTGCTTGCAGTAACAGAGTCACATCTTCCTGTGCTTCCACTCCCACTGGAGGGAGGCGAGGGGGAGGAGAGAGGCGAGGGACTGTGCTGCGACACGCAGTGAGCCACAGCAAAACCTGAGGATGGCGCACACGTACATAAACAAAATACATCATATTTAAACTATGGTTTAATTTATTAAACTTATGTAAACTATTTAAAATCTTATGTTCATGTAATTTACCCATAACATGCAGAAAAGGTACAGTTATCATAGAAACGGGCCCATTAAGTGGAAAACAAACAAACACGTTAACTTTTCTCAATATCATGATAATTTGTGTGGTGTCGAAACCTGGATGTGACAACGTTCACACTTCAAAGTGTCAAAGTGTCATTGCTGAGACAAACAAGGAGTCCTGGTAAGGAACTGCAGCAGGTATTATAAACCAGCGAAAGGGATTTAGCAGGAACAGACCGGGCGAAAGAACTGAAGCTCATGCAAAATTATAGCAGAGGTTATTTAACATACAAGGAAATACACAAATTAGAAATGAAAGAAAGCAAGGTCTGGGGAGTTTCTGGCTTTATTCTCAGGAGATGTATATAATCACAAAGCCTCTAATCTAAATCTCCTGGTAGAAACAAGAGTGACCTACTGTTACACTTCTACACTGAAGATCAAATCTCAAACCCATTTCCACTGCTCAGACTCTATCGCAAGTTGGTTTGAAGATAAGGGTAACTTTCTGACAACGTTTTCTATAAGTCTCAAGAAGAAAAGTCTTAATACAGTTTCAATGACTTCATGTTGTATTACTGATTATTATAATTTTTCTCAAAGTGTCCACTATTTATCAACCAGAGGTTTGACTTTACTGCCCTTGTTTTATGATATTCAGATCTCGATCATAGGTGCTCTGCTATTATTCTTTTTAGTTTCTACTGTGTCTAGATTTAAAGCCAAGAAAAAAGTCTAAAAAGATGAGTTTCTATAGATCTTTGTAACAGTGTAGAGGCTAAAGCAGTATGTACAGGCAGTGGACTCTGGTTATCTGTATGTTACCTGGTACTTTATCAACGGAGGCAAAGACTGATCTATTTGCTGTGGGGTCATTAGGGGCCCGTCTTGACTGCTCGTAGAATCGGAAAGGCAGGCCGCTGGGTGAAGCGCTGGCTGTCTGACCAAAACCCAAAACATCTGTTGCACTGGGCTGCACTGGCAGGTCCAACAGAGCTGCGTACACAGGAAGCACAGGGATATAAATAAAGCATCTGCAGTGCATTTAGCCCAGGGATTTAAATTTTAATTACAGAAAAAGGTGTCTCCATTATGGGAGAGTAAGGAACTAAATTCAGACTTTGGGAGAGCATGTCTAACTGGAAAAAAAAAATGGTAACCCACGTATTTGGTTTTACTATGACTGGATTCAGTGTAACTAAGGAACATTTTTGTATGTGATACTGCGTTACCAATGAGAGAATCTGAAACAGTTTATGATTGCAGTGGCTATTTTGGCAGGGTTCACATCCTCCTTGACTTTGCTGCATATGCAAGATTTCAGAGATCTGTTATTACTTACTACTGTGTAATTCTAAAGAATCAGACCACTGAAAGGGGAAGTACAAGTGACTGATGGGTAAATCCATCAAAATTTACATTACAATAGGACTGTCAAGTACTTTTTTTGTTTGAATGCTCACACAGAAGGACCAGGCACTTCAGCCAGTGGATGATGAAATATGATGAAAAATAAACGTAACCATCACTCTTCCCCAACATCTCTGAATTATCAAAGATGATCCACTGCTGACCCGAGCAAAGGCAAAAGGTCATTTTGAGCATTTGAGTGAGGACAGAAGGCTTAAAAGCCTTCCTAGTTGCTCACCAGCGATCCTCTGCATCTTCATGCGTCGGGCCTGGATGCGACCTTTGGCCAGCCTCTGCTTGGCGATGATGCAGCGGATGTGGTCAGCGAAGATGAAGTTGGCCTGCAGGATGGGCAGGGGCTTGGCATGGGGGTTGGAGCTGGGCTTATGGATGACAATGTTCAACGCTCTGCTGTCGTCCTCAACACCAGACACCTGCATGTCCTGTTGACAAAGGGAGGGTGAGAGATGGGGAGAGAGGGAACAAGGAGAGAAAGAAGGAAAATGGGAAAGAAGAAAGAGAGACGGAAAAAAGAGGGAAAGGAAATATGGGAAAATGGAATGAAAGATACAAATCGATAGAAAGTGAGTTGAGAGACAGATGACAATAATGGGACATGAAATTTGATCTTAGTTACATTTAAAAATTAGACCCGATAACAGAAGTTAGCGCAGAGCAAAAAGAGGATGGACACATTATATTTTATAAAGTAGGTTCAAAACATACAAGACACATAATGTCATAACACTTTCACAATATCAGTTTCACAAGAACATATCGTATATAATCAGCAATTCAGATTTCAAAAATTCCTTAGAAAAAAAAAAAAAATTCTTATCTGAGGTCATGACTAACTAGAGAATGACTATACATGCTTATACTTGTCAAAAGACCCAGAAGTGACTGTAAAGTATGTTACTATATGCTCCCTCATGATATACAGTGTATCTAGCTTTTTGCTAGTGAGAAGAACTCAGAAAACAACAATTCAACACCTGCAGGATGTAATGAAGAAGGAGGAAAGAGAAAAAGAAAGAAGCAGAAAGGACAAACTGGTGGCAGTGTAAGAGGGTAATCGAGAAACTGACGAGAGGAGCTGGACAAAGAATTTTTTTTAAAAGACAAACCAAAGGTTAGAATAAAAAAGGAGGAAGACACATAAATCATACATGGTTTTTTTAATTTAACATTTCATTTTCTCTTTAGCGTGCGCTCTCACACTCTCACACTCAGACACACACACTCACACTCTCTCACACACGTTCTCACACACACGCACACAACTTTTCTCTTACTTGCAAGAGTCCGGCAAACTTTACTACACCCCATCCAAGACGTTTGGTTTCCGGTTCGACCAGACTCATCTGATACACATCTACAGCGAGGAACCTCTGGGCCTGGCCACCATCTTTACTGACCACCATACAGGCTATTAGGTCACTGTTATCTGAAAAGGATGACAGACATGAAGGTAAATGGACTGCTGTGTCATTCAGGTCAAGGAATGGCACTATGGGTACCTCAAGGCTTTGAAAAGGTCAGAAAAATAATCTGACAATTCACGAAAAAAAAAAAAGAGTTAAATTATTCTCTAAGTCAAGCTTCTCCAGTGACGGGGTTCCCTGCTTTTCCTTGTCATTTATCATTGTTAACAGAACATTTTTTGACCCTGGAGAAAACAAGATATTTGAAGGTGTCACCTTGAGTTCTGGGAAGTTTAGATGGGCATTTTTCTCAGTATTTTTTTGAAATACTTTTTTGAAGTTTTTAAAAGACTAAATAATTAACTGACTAATCAAAAAAATAACTGGCAGATTAATTGATGAAAATAAACATGGTGTTACTGAGAAGACCAGCAAAATATATAATTAAATTTAAAATACAAAATGCACACAGAAATGGAATGTCTACCAACTTCTTATTGTACAACAGTATGTTGAAGTCCCCCATTAAAACATTGAAGCTTCAAGTTTTCAGTTTATAGAGCTTAGGGAGACTAATTACTAAAACTCAGCACTAAAATGCACTGCAGCACTGACACACACAGACCCACACACACACTTAATAGTTATTTCACTGGAACATACTTGATTGCTAATGCAAAACCACATAAAATGAGGACAACAGCTTTAACAGTCTAATTCTGTTTTATGTTACAAAGGAAATGTATACAATGCGATGATTCCTCTTCTTTAGAAAAGCTTCAGTGCAAAATTTACAGTTAGGTCCACAAGTATTTGGACAGTGACGCAAATTTGGTAATTTTGCTTCTGTACATCACCACAATGGATTTGAAATGAGGCCATCATGATGTGTTTGAAGTGTAGACTTTTAGTTTCACCTTCATTTAAGGGGTTTAACAAAAATATCACATTAACTGTTTAGGAATGACAGCCATTTTTATACATAATCCGTCATTTTCAGAGGCTACAAAGTAATTGGACAATTGACTGACAATCAGTTTCATGGCCAGGTGTGGCCTGTTCCCTCATTATTTCATGACAGATTAAGCAGATAAAAGTTGATTCCAAGTGCTGAATTTGCATTTTGTAGCTGTTCATGGGAACTCTCAATATGCGGTTACGCTGGAAAAAAAAATAAAAAAAAAAATCTATCAGACAGATGGCAGAAACTTTAGGAGTGGCGAACTCATCAATTTGGTACATTATTAAAAAGAAGGAAATGCGCTGGTGAGCTCAGCGACATTAAAAGGCCTGGAAGACCAGGCAAGACAGCTAAAGTGGATGATCGCAGAACTCTTTCCTTGGTGAAGAAAAACCCTTCACAGCATCCGGCCAGGTCAAGAACACTCTGGCGGAGGTAGGTGTATTGTTGTCAAAGTATAGAATCAAGAGACACCTTCATGAATGTAAATACAGAGGGTTTACCACAAGGTGCAAACCACTGGTAACACTCAAGAACAGAAAGGCCAGATTATACTTTGCCAGAAAGCATCTAAAAAAGCCTGCCCAGGTCTGGGAGAAGATTCTTCAGACAGATGAAACCAAGATTAACTTGTATCAGAATGATGGGAAGAGAACAGTATGGAGAAGGAAAGGAACGGCTCCTGATCCAAAGCAAACCACATCATCTGTCAAACATGGTGGAGGGAGTGTTATGTAATGGGCATGTGTGGCTGCCATTGGAACTGGGTCACTGGTGTTTACTGATGATGTGACTGCTGATAGAAGTAGCAGGATGAATTCTTATGTGAGATTCAGATTCAGCCAAATGCTGCAAAACTGATGGACGGTGCTTCACAGTACAGATGGATAATGACCCAAAACACACAGCAAAAGCCACCCAAGAGCTTCTCAAGGCAAAGAAATGGAATATTCTTTAATGGCCAAGTCAGTAACCTGACCTTAACCCAAATGAGCAGGCTTTTCACTTACAGAAGACAAAACTGAGGGCAGAAAGACCCACAAACAAGCAGCAACTGAAGGCAGCTGCAGAAAAGGCCTCGCAAAGCATCTCAAGGGAGGAAACTCAGCATTTTATACTCTATGTATAGATACATCAGGCAGATAAGCACACAGTAAGTCAGAACAGACAGACTGATACACAGTTAAAAAGGACAGATAGACACTTTTCTCCCACATGTCTAGGAGCATGTTTGAGAAATGATAAGCCCACATCTGAGCATTTTCACTTTAGTTCACTACAAAACCTACTGCAAAGCAAACATGAAATGTTGATGACCTGATTGACACCTGTGGTTTTGGTTTAAATATCACCCATCCTGACTGTTGTACACACTGATGTACAGCACCTTGATGAGCTTTTCTTTCTCTTCCACTGTCTAACACATGCCCCTTCCCCTTTAAAATATTTATGTTCTTTGGTTCCTCGATGTCTGTTCAAGTATCCTGACCAACCTATTTCTAAACCAGTATGCGACTAAGGTTATACCTGTGAAACTGGTTGGATCTGTGTACTTGAGTACACATGGGTTTTTGTTCATTTAATTAGCCCCTACAGTACAGTTTCTTTGCTTTGGGGGAACAACACATCATTTATTATTTATACAATAAACAGTTTTTTTTTTTTTTTTTACTATTTTTCGTGTTTTTCATCAGTGTCAGACAGCTTTTGGTTCACACATGGAGGCTCTTAGTGTAAATCATACATGCTCTCAAACCATTCAAAGATCAATGGGGGTTGCCAGGAACTTGACTTTACACACTGAAACAGTGAAGAGTGAAAAGTACCTCTCACTGGAAAGGGAGTCCCCGATTTACTGTGATAGCAAAGGGACACTGACAGCTAAATGGTCAGAGAAATGAGGGGAAGTTTTATAAAAAACCCTTCCACCCCCAACTTCTACTTAACGTTGACTACAGAAGGCAGGGGTTGGTCGACTTGTCTGGCTAAAAAGGCTTCAAAAGGTGACACATTTAATAGACAATAAGTTGACTCTAGCTTTTTTTTTGGATCACTGAAACAGTGACAGGTTCAACCACTGAATATGTTTTCAAAGTAATTTCATCCGAACATACAAATCACAGGGAAGCACGTTTCTATGAAATATTTCGTCTCAGGGTGTAGAATGTATTTCCAAGTATTAATCAGGTTTTTAGATTCCCTCCCGCTGACCAGAGGACAGATGTTAAGAAAAAGTTTATTCATGTTTAAGCAAACAAAACAGGACATAAATTTGCAGATACTGTTTCAATGTCTGAACACATATTGCTGTGTCATGATTTTTATAATTCAGAAGGCCAGTTTTTCCAGCTTTCATCATTAAACATCATTAATGATTCAGCAAATGCACTGCAAATGTTCATTGTACAACATTCTGAGGAATTTTTCCGAAAAAAAAAAAGTTTTTTTTAAATTCAGTTTTTCTGACTTTGATGACAACCTGACTAAAGTAAGACACCCCCTTTTCTCCTTTTTCAAATACAACCAAACAAGATCTGACTTATGCTGTTCAGTAACAGGCACCAGACAACAGAGCAGTGAGCAGCTGTCAGCCTTAAGTATGTCCTCCGCACTCCCTGTCCCTGAAGTCACTCCCTTGAGCTATCAAGTGCACCTCATCAACTTGACAGGTTGCACAGACCATAAAAGGTGGAAATCGAGAGACTGTATGCACTGGTGTGAGAACCCCCCCCCCCAAAAAAATGCGCAACACTAGTCTAGTTTCAAGTCTCATCCTCAAGAGACAAATGGTAAGACTTGGGCATGTTCTTTAGAAACCTATGATTTCAGATTCATCGAAAGTGACTTTTTGGAAAACTAACAATTTGTCACTTTTACCTACTTACAACTAGAAACAACCTAAAAAAAAAACGGAGGTTCAAAGGAGGTGCTAATATATTTTATAGACACTTTAAAATTACTTTTACTATTTACAATGTAATGAATACTAAAACAATAAACTCCACTGTTGTACTCAGCAAACAAAAAAGAAAATGCAAATTTTCCATGTTGAACAATATCACTGCTAATTGGAGTCTCTGAACGCTCCTTTGAGTCACATTGACACAACCAAGACTGGGTAGTTTTGCTCAAGCACACTGTCACACTTCAAGTAATATTCCAGCTGATGGGAACGCAACATGACCTTCCAGGGGAGTGGCCATCTCTGCAACCACAAATTTACTACTCCACTGACTTGATATACAGGTACAGCCATTAGCAGATGCTTTGTTACTATAGAGGATGCGGTGAAATGGAGGCAGTAACAGTCTATGGTCAGAAAAAGGAGTTTGTGGGTAGAAGGTGGCAGGTTTAAATCCCCCAGCCCATGAGGAAAAACCCTCCCTCTCCCCACAATTACTCTGTAGGAGTGTGTTCTTACTCAACCACCTTGATCAAATGAAAGTGACAGTAAGTTGGTAAAGGAAAAAAACAAAAACAAAACACACACACACACACACACACACACACACACAGACACACAGTCTTTTTAACCAAAGATGGGTGGAGCTAAATGTAAGAGATAATCATAGTTACTAAAAAGATTGTTTAAAATGACCTTTTCAAGTGACATAAATTACTGGAAGTGCTGTCATATCGAACATGATATGACAGCACTTAAAGAGTATCAATAGGTAAATCTGCCACAGACTCCCTTGACTGACATTTGGAATCATGAAAACAGTCAGTTTCAACCACTGAATTAGATTTGAAAGTAAAGCTGCAGTGAGACATTTGGTTTCAATAGGTATGTTTCCATTTGCTTGTCAAGTGATTTTTTTTTTTTTTTTGAGAGATCCCCACCCCCCAACAAAGAGAGAAAACGTGAATTTGGTGTGATGCCATCACCTAGGTTTGGGAAAATAAATTAGGATTCATTAAAGCTGAGCTACACCAAAAAACACATCCATCACAAAAGCGTAAAGTCTTTCAAGAATTAAAACAAGGTCAGTTATTGATATCAGCTAATTATGGCTGTTTCTTGTAGTCTATTAGTTTAATTAAGAAAATGATTAAAAAAAAGGAAGTGGCAATATCCTAATAGAGAAACAAAGCCGATCTGCAAACAGTATTTCAGCATCTGAAGGCACACACTCCGGTGTGTCATGAGTTTGATCAATTAATCAGGCCATGCAAATCAGGTTTACATCATTAATTGTTCAGCAAATATGTTTCTAAAAAGCAATGACACTGCAACTCAGTCATTAGAGATAATCTGATAACTTTTAAAGCCTCTGACTACCTAAATGTGCCGCAGCTAGTGCAGTTATAACAACTAAGTAAACAACCCAGTGGAATTTACAGTGAACTGTTATCTTCATGGATAGTTCTAAGAAGTGATTTTAATGGTATACTACCACAAAACATTTTGAACATTTGAAAAAACAAAAAATAGAAATATAAGAAAAAATATAATGTAGGTAAAGAGAAAACAAATCACAGAGCATTTTACTTGAACAGTAGTACAAGTAAAATTGTATTTTATAAAAAGTGTGTGATTTTCTAAAATTCTCATCCTGACAGTCATGTGACCAACTGTCAGTACAGAAAAAGACAAAAGAAAGAGTGAAAGAGGAGGAGAAAACAGAGTTAAAGAGACTTTCTTTTCTTGCATCATGGGATACAACTTATATAGATACTGTATGACACTTTCTGCTTTGGGGAGTTTTTGGTGAACCTTAGTTTCCTTTTGACTTGTTCTGCTAATTAAAATAAACATAAAATAAAAATGAGAATAGGCTCATTTCAAATAAGAGTTGGACTTCCTGTCAACTCTCCAACTCTCTTGGATATTAGAGTTACCAGTTCATCTAACCTGCATGTGTTTGACTAACTATACCAACTTAATTCCAGAGATCCAGAGACTAGGCGGAAGATACCGTGGCTGCTTAAGATGTGAGTCTTTCCTCTGTTCCAAAAAAATGTTATTTTAATATTTGTTGATTATTTTGAGAGAGCCACAGAAACAATCACATCCCTGTAAACAATCAAAAAGTATTTATGAATGCATTTTCTCAAAACCAGTAGTTATTTTTGTCCTCTAATCTTCACAACTGCACAATGACATTTTGCTGCTGGTCTATGCCATTCTGCTTAATGTACTTTCATTTCCTCAAGTGTTACATTGCTGCTATTTCTGCTGCTATCTCAAATAAAGAAAAACTTTTACACACATGATACACACACAAACATAATTTGCAATAAAGCCAAAGATTTAATGTTTATGAATAGATTGATACCCTCTGGATTTTATTAACATCCTATCACAATGTGTTGTGTTTAAAGAAGAGATTAAACTGTCCCTTGCAAATGGTGTGTCTGTCATTTTGCTTTTTTTGACACCGACACTTATTAATAAAGTAACAGGTTGAGATGTTAGGAAACAACAGACCCTAATGGTGGTTTAGGTTAAACACAGCAAATATGCCCCTGTCCTTTTTTCAGAGTAATTCTATTCTTATTCATATACAGTAGAGTACTGTAGAGTACTGTGAAAACTTTAGATGTTCAGGTTCTTATCCATCACTCAGTACCATCAGGGAGGCATCCAGTCAGTCCCAAATTTATTCTGCAACAACCCCAAATGTATAACCAGAGTAATAAAGAACTCTCTTTTGCGACAAGGAGAAGAACGAGTCCTGCACCAGATGGCCTGGCCCCCCCAGAGCCCCGATCTCAACATCACGGGAGTCATTCTGGGATTACATGCAGAGGCAGAAGACACTGAGACAGCCTTAATCCAGAGAGAACTGTGGCACATTTTCCAAGATGGTTGAAACAACCTACCTGCCAAGTAGCTCATAAATCTGTGCTCATGTGCACCTAGGAGAACTGCTGATTTACAGGCAAAGGGTGGTCACACCAAATAACGGTTTGATTTAGGTTTTTTTCTGTTTACTGCCCTATTCATGGCATTATTTTTGAAGGGATCCCCACTTTACTTTTAGTTCTTAAAACTTTTGCACAGTACTACATTTCAGCACATCTTTAATTGAACAGGTAGTTGTGTTTGTGTCAGTTGTTATTTCTAAGCTTGTTTTCACCCAACCTAATACAGACACGTAAAAATGAAACTTGCCTTATCTTCTAATATACTTTGGGCAAGCTGCCCTACTTGAGCCAATTTGTGATTAACATTGATTCTAATATCAAGGCATTTTTTTTTAAATGGGTGGGAAAGGAATAAAAAAATAAATAAAATAAATAAATAAATTACGGATGCGAAAAGTTTGAGCACTGCGTGTTAGACAGTATCATTTCTCCTAATCACATTACTGTGCAATTGCATTTGTGACATCCTGCACAGCCGCACTATACACAGGCAAGTTTCCACAACATCAACACACCTGTGTACAATAAGTGAAGATTGTTCAGGTTCTCTCTTGGTGTGTGGGAAGCTGTGTTAACAGATGCTTGTGAGTTTGTCAGTATGCTCGTCTTGCTGCCGTTGTGGTTGTCGGTGCTTGCATGTGCATGTGCCTTGGTATTGTTAAGACTTTACTCGTACGCCTGCATTTTGCTGAGAGTGTGAGTGTGTGAGAGAGAAAGGGAGAGAGAATTGCTGATGAGTGTCAGATATCTATGGTGCAATTGTAGAGAGATGGAAGTTCTTTTTGGGGAGTTGTAGGGGTGGTTGTTATTGTTTTTTTCTGCTCTTGTAGTTAGTGGGGCAAGTGTCAGTAATTTTCTTTCCTTAGCCTTCCTGGCATATACGTTTACTGCACTAATCAGACTTAATTTAGTGTGATTTTTCTTTTATATTGTCCCTACTCACCCTGAAGTTTAACTGTATTTCCCAAAAGTGTAAAAATGATAAATCACCTGTGGTCTGATTTTGAGAGCTGAAGAAAGATTGCTTTTATGACTAACAGTGTACAGTACGCCTCTGTTTCTCTGTATGTGTCTTACTGAGGTCTAAGACATCATCTGTCTTGATAAGGTCTTCAGGTCTGGTCAGAGGCAGCTGTGTCTCAGGTTCTCCCTGAAGCTGAAGTGACAGCGACCGCAACATGAAGAACACACGGATTGCCTGTGCCGAGATTGGAGAGGTCCCATACAAACACGCATGCACAAACACACACACACACACACACACACACACACACATACACGCAGAAATGTTATTTTTAATCAAATTTCCTGTCTGAAACTGACAGTTACACCAAACCATTGAAAAGAATAAAGGAATGACAGCGCTCCAAAAAAATCGTGTTAGAAAACAACAGGTGAGAATCTGACATCAGTCATACCATGTCCTTATCACAGTTAGAATCAGGTTACTATATTTTATCTTTCACCTGAGCTTTGGAGTGCTGCCATTCTGGTGTCATTTGTTTATAGAGATGTTGTTTTTGGTGGAGCAAGAAACCAAAAGATTGTAACATTAGGCACAACTGCTATGATTGTTACAGTGTAATCACATGGGTGTTTGAAAATGTCAACTATTATTTAAGTAAAAATTATTTAGATTTGTTGATTTCATGTACCCAAAAGCCTCAAGAAGAAAGTCATATTTCAATTGCAAGATCTGATTTCCCAGGAATCTAATACTCTGTCAGACATGGAATATGGACTGAGTTCGAGTGTGTGAGTGGACGCACCCTGCGTGTCTTCTCCACATCTCCACAGGGAAGTCTCTTAACAAAGTCAATGCCGGTCAAAGGGGTGCCGGTGGGTGGCAGCAGTATTGAGGCATCCATCATTAGATACTCTACGTTCAGCGGTTTACTCTGCAACATAAACACATGTGCATGAGTACAGCCAAGTCCACGTACTGTACAGCACCCATACACTGTACAAATCCACAAAAAAAAACAAAAAAAAACAACAATGTATCTGTAAGATTGGTTTGATTATGTTTTATTTTTAAAGGGAGAAAGAAGAAAAACAAAACAAGACTAATTTGACATCAAATGAAAGCCAACTAACCGTCATACTCCTGTATTCATCTTCAAACATGTCCAGAAAGATCTCCTCTCCCTACGATGAAATAATAAATTGGAAGCTAGTTAAAAATAAGCCAGAGTATTGATTTCCTTCCCTTTTATTCAGAAAATATATCTCAACAGTCCAGATGCATTCACGTAATAATCTGTGTGTGACCACACATTTATAATTCAGTTGAAACTCTGATGTTACTTAACTACCATTGTGTAGTTAGATCACTATTTGCCCAGATTCCCTCTTTCCTTTTCCTTCCCTTTGTTCATATGCTACAATGAAATACTCATCTGACTCATCTGTGAGTATATGCAGGGTGTAAACACAGTCTACTAGAGTAAAAACACCCTCACAACACTTCCTGATAAGTGTCATTCTCTGTGGGGACAATGATGTACGTGTTTTTTATGTTTGTGTTCATGGTCAAATTCTTGGACCATGGCAGGTTCCCCGTGTAACCGCATTTCTCGACTTTTGCACCTAAGCAACAGTAGCCCTCTGCTACTGCTAAATATGATATTACCAGCGCTGTGTACAAATCCTACTCTTGTGCTGTGTGTTCCAGACCATCACCCACTTAAGTGATCATGGGAGTCAAAGAGGAATTCCTAAATGCCATCTCATCAACAAAATGATGTGAATCAAAACAGGAAATGCTGCACAGATTCGGCAAATTATGTGGATATGCACAGTTGAGCAGCTGTAAGACCAGTGACTGTTTATGTATACACTCATCACCAGTCCACCGTGTTCATTTAACCACCCTAATTGGTCTAAGCCAAAATATTCCGCTTTAAGTATTCAGGTCATTCAAGTAGCAATGGAAACTACTGCAGCTCAAAGAAACAGGAATCCATAACGTCAACAGAATAAAATGCGATCAAATTCAATGTGTTGTCGATCAAGGTAAATAATAAATAAATAATTCCCCCATTTAAACCTCCAATGTTTTCTTCTGTTTCATGTCAGGTGGACATGAAAACTATTTAAGCCGTTGTTTTAACTTTCTGGTAGTAACCATAAACCATAACATAAAGCTTGTTAACACATATTTTTTCCAATTGTATCGCTGGAGTCAGCGTACGGATTGCAGTAATTTTTTCCCCCCAAATGCTGCAAGAGAACTTCTACAGCAATTTACACGAACCATAAACTCTTGTGACTGCTCCCAAAACTGATATCCAAAGACACTCAAAGAAACAGAAAGCATTGAGTGAGGTCATTTTGCCTCTGTGTACAAATGTGAGGTTGTATAGTATATGCTGGAAATACTTTTAAGTTTTACCTTTCATATCTTCAGGGAAATGGGTTCAGTTATAATCATTAGATGCACTCTCACACGCACGCACACATGCACGCATGCACGCATGCACGCACACACGCACGCACGCACACAATACCATACAATCGTATTGTATCCTATCCAGGGGATTTGCATTTCACTTATGACAAAACACATTCAAAAGGTAATTGTGATTCAACTTTTTTGTGACACGACTCTTGAGAAAAACTGAAGAACCTGAGATTCCTGAACAATTCTTGGCCTGTTTGGTTCCTTTTTTTTTTTTTTTTAAATTCTCCCTAAATTATTGTCTGTCTGGTTGTCCTTCCCAGTTACTGTCTGCCAAAGCAGTCAGCAATACCATAGTGCAAAACGTCTTGCATCAATATCAGTTGTAAGACATTCAGAAACAGTCTGCTTCACTGAGTGTTTTCCACTGTATCAGCTTTACAGATGTCTTTTAACTTTTCCTTTCTTATACTTTTTTGTGTTTACATACTGTATACTGTACATGTGTGGGTGTCTATGACATAAACACTTACTTTTGTAGGTTAGTGTTACATGTGCGTGTGTGTGTGTGTGTGTGTGTGTGTGTGTGTGTGTGTGTGTGTGTGTGTGCGCACTGGGATGATAAATGACTAGTTATGTTAAAGAGTCTGTATTAGTGTGTAATACTGTGTACTTTCACCTTGTAGAATCTCCGCAGTAAATGCAGACTTTCTTCTCTTGCACCCTTCAAACAAAACATGAAATATAAACGGAATGTAATGATGGCATATACACAAGTCTGAACCATCATACATGTGACACACATACAGAAATAAACACATCCTTATCTTCATCAAATGTACATTTTCAAACAGGTAAGAGACATATTGCCAATAATTATGTTGGAAATACAGTCATGAGAATTGTGTCATGAGAAAAGTGGTGCCAGTCAAACCTTACACCTAGACCTAACTCTCTGCTTAGTCTTTGTTTTATATTTTATATAATATGGTGCATATCTATGCACCATATTATCCAGGACTATTTCCTGGATTTCAGCAGTTACCAAGTAAGCAGACTCCGGGACATCACTGTTCGCGGACAGATAGTGGTATCAGTCATCTCATCTAAGTCTCTGACAGCAAACAGGCCCGTTTCCGATAATTTGGCACTATTTCATGTGGGAATTTTTCAGAAAAGATGCTCTGCAACAAACCAATTAACATCAAAGTTTTATTTCAAGTAACTGATTGAGCAAATTACTGTGTATGTCGTTTACCGACTGCCCTTCCTGAGAAAGGCTGGGATGTACCAATGATGTTGTGATGATTAACGACTGGTGAATTCCACACTTAATAGGAATCTAATTCAGCTGCTGAGTAATGTTTTCACTACTGTGTTATGTTATGTAGGGCAAATTCCTTCAACAACAATTAATGCTTTCCTGGTAAATCCATTCACATCAAGTGTCAGAGAGCTAGAGGAAGGATAGTTAAGTGCAACCAGTCAATAGTGTGAAACAGTATGTGCTTACCACCGAAAAAACTAAACCTGGAAATGCTGGCCTGTTTTCCTGAATGAGATTAGTAATATGTCTAGTCAGTTATTTCTCCAAAGCAGGCCAGTGAGGAAATCAGCAGGATCAGAGCCCACTTAACATTATATTAATAGAATTAGTATTTTTATAAGGTCAGTTTTCTGGCATTTTGCCCTTACTGGATATGATACAGTAGAGAGCAAGTAATCAAAGTCACAAGCTGACAAAAAATTAAGCTGATCATCCCAATACAGGAAAACCATTTCAGCCAAAGGCACAATGTCCCAATCGAAAGGGGCTCTTCATTCTGGGAAACTCTCTAAGCCGAAAGCCCCAGTAATGTTACTGACATTGCCAGACCTGCAAGGAAAAATGATTGTAAGATGACTTTGGGGAGGTTTCAATTCACTTTTAAAATGTGATTTTCTTCATAAATGAAATCCTGGGAAAAAAAAAAAAAAAAAAAAAAAAAAAAATCGCAGAAGCATTAGCACAACTACTTCTTGTAACTCTGTGAGGGAAGGAAGCAGGAGTGTGTGTGTGTGTGGAGGGGGGGGTTAAACTGAAATGACAGAAGAGGAAATAAAAAAATTTTGTAAACGATGAGGAAGAAAAAGCAAGTGCTGAGCAAGCCAAGGCATGTAGGAGGAGAGAAAGGGAGAGAGGAAAAAGAGTCAGAAGGAGTAACTAAGGGAAGAGAAAACAGTGAGACCTGATTTGTAGTTTAGACAAAGTGCTGGAGGAGAGGAAAAGTGAGGTCTGACTTGTCAATGTTTTTAAAGTCTAAAAAGTCTAAATTCTAAAATCTGCTGAAAAAAAAAATTGTGGTTCATAACCGCAAACAAGCACTCATTGAGAAACCCTGCAACTATGGATTCTGAGGAACTGATGAAATTAAATGGAAAGGGGCTGTTTCACTGAACTAGAAGAAAAAAAAACTCTCCACTGCCTGTTCTGACCCTCTGATACCTGAAATTCTTACTGTCGGTTTGTGGAATTATTTAGTGTGTGTGTGTGTGTGTGTGTGTGTGTGTGTGTGTGAGATATGTTGACAAGATTGCATGTATGAGAGAATAATGTACATATTTGTGTGTGCTGTACCTCCAGGCAGGCGAGATGAACATCTTTGATTATACAGTGGTTTCCAGACAGCACAGACTGCTTTAATAAAAGGCAGCCCAGCTCCAGTGTAGCTAGACGCACTTTACCATCTACATACACGTCAGAGAAATATATGAGTAAGTAATAAGGATAACATACTATGGTTCCATACTTTCTTACCGGAAAATTTTTGGTTTGTGTCTGTGTTACCTGGCTGCGCTGCCTGGCTCATAACTCTGATTAGTCTCTCTACCAGCACCAGGCTGTATGAGCTCCTCTCCCGTTCAGGAACCGGCAGCTGCAGCCGCTCCAGAAGATCTTGGTTTATACCTACAGACAGGGCAGGAAGACCAGGTATGGAAAACGTTGCATGCAAATTTGGTGGTATAAACATGAACATGTGATGTTGTAGGTTTGTTCAAAATTGACGTTAGTCAGATACAACAGAAAGTCTTACCTGTAGTCCTGGTATCTACCCCAAGATAATCTGACGTGTACGTTGACTATCATTTCAGTTAACCTGGATTCTAAGAGTTAGCTAGCCTAGCTAGTTGGCTAATGTAGCAAATCAATTATACGTTACTGTCCCAGTTCCTAAAAAGTTGTCCTTTTGCAGATATAATTTTTGAAACACCCAACAACAGCATTACAGTGTGGTCACATCAAAACTGGTGGTTGTTACCTGCAGACCATAGGTAAACTGCATTACATATATCACTTTTATCTAAAGCATTTTACAGTTTGCCTCTCCTTCACCCATTCACACACACTAACTCTCACACCGATGGTAGACATCTACCATGCAAGCTGCTGGCTGGCTTGACCACTGGGAGCAGCTGAGGGATTGAACCGCCAACCCTGTGATTGACCCATTCTCCCTCTTTAGCCACAGCAGAAAAAAAAATGTAGTCAACATTTATAATTTATAATATCAGTGAGCAGGAGAACAGTACTCTGCCAAAACACCCCTTAAATTAAGCAATGTATTCACTTATGTTGAGTCAATAAAGTCCTCTGCACAGCCTTTATGGACCTCCAACATGGCTGCCAGAGGGTGAGCAACTACACACTGTGCTGCTGCTTTATGTTAAACATGCAGCACAGCTAACTTGATTCACTACGTATCTAGACCCGGTGAACAGAAAGACCAACCTTTGCTGTGTGAGACAGCATAAAGCAGGCAGAGGACAAACAGGGCGTGGTAGTCATCGCTGGTGCAGTCGAGGGCACTGTACACCATGTCTAAGAATGGTCTGCAGAGAAAGAGAAAAGATATCATCAATCCACACTTTTGTCTTCCCTTTTATTTATTCTTTCCACTTCTACACCAATCTGACAGTTCAGTGTGTTCAGATATGTGCGTCCATGTACCTGCTCCTCTGTGTGTGTGTGCGGGTGGCTGCAGCGGTCTTCTCCTCGTCAGTGATGTTCTGCTCTGTCAGCTCGGACACCTTACACTTCTCCATCACCACCATCTCTATCTCTGTGCACACACACAGACACACACTTTGTACTTACTGGCATAAGTAAGTGTCCGTAAATGTAAAGTTTTTTTTCCTCTATCATAAATACACACTATTTACATTCATATCACACACCCTCACCGTACACACACATCACAGCTATGAAGTAAAAATTGAGCTCTTTTTACTAGTGATTATGAATGTGCAGTCTGAAGTGCTTCCTTCTCATGCTTCACTGGTTCAAAAAATGATCAAATTCATTTAAGCAGCAAAGATGTCCCAATCATTCAATCAGTGTCTGCTTACTATTGATTAGAGAACAAAATACTGATTTTTGATGCACTATTTGATGCATTAAAATTTAGAGGAACCATATAGTGTTTCAACCAACAGCATGTCACTTAAGTTAGAAGTTATCATTTATCCTTCAAAGGGTTTCTTAATTTATCACTTTTATCAATCAGTTGAAATTAGTAGGTGTCATTTTTCCACCCCAAAAGGTACATGTCTCATTTCAAAACTCTCTGTTCCTCTGCAGCCCACGATGCTGTCTCTGTTAAAACCGATGCTGTAACAAACAATTCCATACATTTGAGTCTTGAGAAGTGTCAGTTTGTGAAGATTGTGTAGTCCTGCATAAAGACTCTTCTGTTCAGTCAAAGTAAAGAAGGAATCATTTCAGGTGAGTGAAATTGTCACATCTTTACTTTGTGCACGCGCGCGCGCGCGCACACACACACACACACACACACACACACACACACACACACACACACACACACACACACACACACACACACACACACACACGTTGATACTGACAAACACACACATGCACACAGAGCAAGAGTGAGAGTCAGGCGGACAGGTGAGGAGCACAGGATGGATGGTGTGTCACCGTGGAGATGGACAGTTGGCTGCTATGGAGATTGTGTCGGACGTGATCAGTGGTAGCCATGGTACCCATGGGGAAATTAAAAGGCGCTAGACATGTGACGCAGCAAAAAAGAGGGGAGGCCTCATCTCAAAACTAGCCAGAGAGGAATTTTTGATTAAGCCAACTTTCTTTTCGCGTTCACTGTTTTTCTTCCGCATTTTCTTGTAGCCTAAACTTTAACATGCTCTCATTATAACAACAGGTTACTGTTTTTTCAAACACTCTTCTGAAGAAGAGGTAGCATAGTCTGAACTGAATTTGGCAATAAAGTGTAAATGCATGGAGATGACAGCAAACGTCATGTGCCCAAAATGAAAAGCAAAAAAGCAGAGCGCATTTACAGTAAAAGTTAAACTGCTCATCTTTTAAGTTATTCAGTCTTTTAAAGAGTTAGTCTCTCTCTTTTCTGTTTGGAGACGAGGGCTGCTGCTCTGGTGGCTGTTGGGTAACCAGGGTGCATCATGGGAGACTGTGTCTGATTGACGGGAGTAGAGAAACACTCACAAACACAGTCCTGTACTGCTGTGTCCAACGAGACACACACTCACCTTCCGCTGTCTCCCCACTCGCTCTGCTTCCCTTAGAACTCCCACCTCCACCTCCTCCTCCTCCTCCTCCTCCTACTCCCTCTGTACCTTTTCCCTTCTCCCTCTCTCGGCCTCCCTCCCTCTCTCCTCCTCTGCTGTTATCATCCCAGCTCTCCTCTCCTCCAAGTCCACCGCTTCCTCCCCCTCCCCCAGCCCTTTCATCATCCTCCTCCTCGCCCAAGTTCTTGTAGTTTGGCCTCTTCTGGGTCCTCTTGCGACCGCGGTGTCGGGACATCTCAAGGGAGCGCTCCAGAGACTCCGGGGGCTTGCTGAACCGACGCACGCCTCCTGCACTGGCCTGGGGGATTGGAGAACGACAGAGAATAATCAGAGACACAAGGGTGTGAGACAGAAGACAATGCATGCCTGGAAGTTAGAATCACAGAGTAATTATTTTTATTAGCTTATCATGAAATCATGAACGTATTTTGTTATTGCTTGCTTTCAAATATCTTTTTGGTTAAAATAAAGCAATGGCCCCTCTGCTACTTTGCCTCTTGGTTTTTCACAAACACAGTGGTATCATAATGGCAACACAGCGCCATACCTCCCAGCATGTGTTGAATACACAAGGAAGATAATGGTTCAAAACAAGTGAGAGAAAGAGAAAAAAGGGGTTTGGTGTATTTAGTGAGCTAATGATGTTCTGGAGAATACACACTCAGAGAAAATACTTAGAAGAGAGTATCTATCCTGTTTCCAGAAAACAATATCACAGCAACCCTTTACTGGAAGATGAGCATGCAAAAAACAGACACACGTGAGCACGTATGAGACACATGCTTCCATAAAAACCCACATGTATAACTCATGTCCTTATATCTTCTCACCAATGTGCACAAACACAGTGCCTTACAGTTAATCTTTCTTGTATTGAGAAAGGCTGTGAAAACACACGTCACTTCCCTCCTGATACACCTAATCATAGTAGAAGAGAAAATTACCACTTGACTGACAGACAGACAGACAGACACACACACACACACAAACACACAGACAAAACACAAACTTGTACTTCTATCTTTGTGAGACCACTCATTGACATAATACATTCCCTGGCCCCTTACCCTAACCTTAACCTTAACCATTACAACTAAATACCTAACCCTAACCTTATTATAACCTGAACCCTTAAACCAAGTCCTTAAAAACCAACACGTACAAGTACATGCACACACAGTCAATAAATGGCTTTGAGGCCATTTCTGTGATGCTATACTGGAACTAGAGGAGACAAATTTCTCACATATAGCCATCACGCTTGCTGCAAAACACAGATACACGCACAGGAAACAGCTGGTAAGTCATCAGATGCTGAGCAAAGATGTCAACGCTGTGACTTACAGTAAAACTGAGCAATCATAATGACAATACTTTGAACTATTATTACCAAATTCTAATGATAAAACTGCTTCACTTCATTAGAATAAAATAATTGAAATGACTGTAGGAGTAATAAAAATAAAAATAAAAATACATAAAAAACTTAAAAAAGAAAGAAGTGAGCATGTGCTCAGGTTTATATGGCGATCAGTAATAGGTCCAAGCCCCCAACAGAGGCAGTACAAGGCTGTACAAGAATTTGCAGTAGGTAACATAACAAGAAATTAAAAAATCATGCTAACTATGGTTGTGTTTGGAAGATTTGTGTAACTGTAAAAGTAGTTGGTTTTATTTTAATTACCTATTTGATTGAGTATGTATGTATATGTACGTATTTGTCTGTGTGTGTATATGTAAATGCATATGTATGTCATACTGTCTACACTATATTAGTTAAGACTGACTTATGCAATTACATGAAACTACTTTGGTAAGGAATAGAGGCTAATGAAGATATAAATAAATACATAAATACTGTAGAAGGACCAGTGCTGTTGCCAAATAAGGGGCCATTGACTACCTGGATAATCCTGCCTCTGTGTATCTGTATAAAAAGTTGAATCTTGTGACAGAACACAAAGAGGAAGAGGATCAGGTAACTCACACTGAAACTAGCTGGCCCTGTTTGCCAAACTTCTTACACCAACACAAACCACCAAACACACACATATGCATGTGAAAACGTAGGTTCATAGATAGACAGAGGTACACCTGATTTACAGAGTCAGAAGGTATAGGCCCATCGTCCTTATTCAAATTTTCTGCCAAGAACGTCCTCATTTGCAGTTTCTCAGCATCCACACCTGCTGGAAGACGCCTTGTGCCACATGAATCAAAACAAAAAGTTATCTTTTTAATGATTAAGTCAGTTTCTCTGGCTAAACAGATTTATACCTTGACAATTTTGAATGCTAAAGATTATATTTTTTAAATACCCTCTCTCCTCCATCCCATCTTGTGTTCCTGTTTGGCTTGTAAGGAAAAAACACTAAAGAACTGTTTAATTTTAGCTCAGTCTGACAATACAGGAAAGAGGCTGTCAAATATTAAAATATGTTTTAATGGTTTGTGGTTCAGATTAAGTCAGCCCTCCTTTTAGAATATTACCTCTTCGCTACTCATTTCCACAGAATAATTAGTGAATTATTTTTTTATTCTTCCTGTAGCTAGCCATACTTTAAAATCACTGATATCTGTATCGCTGGCTACATCTGAACAGGATTGTACTATTGCTGCTGCTGAAATCACACTGTGTATGTGTTCAGGCATAAACCACAGACTAGTATCAGTGTGTGTGTGTGTGTGTGTGTGTGTGTGTGTGTGTTGCACCCGATAGCTGACTATGTTCTGGTAAACCGCTCAAACTGTGAGCTGATGCTGAGAAATTAATAGAGGTCAGGGTGCATGTAAGACAAACCTACACACAGTCAGGCAAACCCATCAAAATAGGGCACCATTTACAGGGAAAATATATACTTACAAATGCACAAAAATAAAACAGCTGCATGTGATTTTGGGAAAAAGCAAAGATACTGGTACACACCTGCAAATGTTACATAAGAGAGCGAGAGAGAGAGAGAGAGAGAGAGAGAGAGAGAGAGAGAGAGAGAGAGAGAGAGAGAGAGAGAGAAAGAAAACACTTCTTCCAGGAAAGAGATCTGGGTTAAGTGAGCCAGCTCAGTGTTCCATCATGTGACCTATTTCCTGCCACATCACAGACAAACAGGAATTGCCATTTGACCACCTGCGCAGGAACAGTGTCCATGCCCCCAAGTTTCATCTACAATAAATCAAACAATAACACAACAGCAGTTTTATCTTTTGTGGCAAACACAATCCAGCAAGTATGCAGAAAAAGAACCAAAAAAAAAAACAAAAACAAAACTCTGTACAACTTCTAGACCTGACACCACCAGGAACTTTCATGAGATTTTGGGCTTTTTCCACATGAAATTGTGCAGTAATACAAATTAACTTGGTACCTGCAAACATGGAGAATGACCAAAGCATGCAAGTGAACACAGGTATGAGCACATGCAAGCAATGAACAAGAACACAAAGACAGAAATGCAAGTAAATATCCCCATCTGAAATAGTGATAAGATTTCTATTGAAAATAAGAAACTTATAGCTTTTGTTAAATGTTCTTCTGTTTTTTCTTTGAGAAAGGCAAGCCATCAAAGTGCCTTTGTGGGGTGCTCAGTAGCAAAGCATTATAGAACAAATTTAAAAAAAAAAAAAAAAACAGGAACTAATGAGCAGCATTAGCTGTATCTCAAATCTCTTTCCAGAAAATTAGGACCATTTGAAAACTGCTATGCCAAGGGTTACAAATGCAACATGGCAATGTCTGGCTGCCTCCTGTTGTATCACGCCTCAACTCATATTCACTGAAAAGGTATGCTGCTTCTTACAACAGCCATAGGTGTAGGACACACACACACACACACACACACACACACACACACACACACACACACACACACACACACACACACACACACACACACACACACACACACACACACACACACACACACACACACACACACACACACACACACACACCACAGCGAATAACCACAAGGATTCTCAGAAACGCTCACTACCTCAGCACACCCACCTGGCTTTACAAACAGATGGTCAAAAAAATGAAGAAGTGGGGGAGAGGGGATGAGGTAAAAGAAACTGAATAAGAATTAGAAAATGAGAGGTGAAGGGGCTCAGATGGGAAAGATAAGGGGGAGAGAAGGGGGAGATAGAAAAATACAAAGAGGAGAGGGAAATAACATGGTGATACAGATATAGATAAAAAGGGGCATTCAGAGAAAGGCGTTAGAAAACAGAGAGAAGAAAAATCTGACAGAATATTTCAATCCAAGGCCTGGAGAGAAGAAAAGATGGACATGAGGAAGAAAGTGTTTTAAAAATGGAAAGACAAAAAAATGAGTAATTTGCCTACTGCTGCCTTGATGTGGGTGAATCATGGAGAAAACCATGACCCTGCGATCTCATAACCACGTACATGCACTTCTGGAACTCCACTGAGTGTGTGTGTGTGTATGTGTGTGTTTGTGTGTGTGTGTGTGTGTGTGTGTGTGCTTGCGCGTTTGTCTGTACATGCATGCATCCATGTGGTTGCCTGCGTGGGTGTGCTTGTGTTCATTTCTTGTTTGTCTGCTGCTCTTCCAGTGTGTGTATGTATGATGTACTCTGTAGTGTGAATCTATATCACGATGTACAGTCTGCTGTGTGTGTACATTGCACTTTAGTGGAATGTACACACACACATTTCACTAACATGCCATGTACACACACATTCACAGAAATCATGTTTTTGGTCTGTACAATGTTTGTGTTGTGTTTGAAGTTGTTAGAAATGTTTTTGTGAGTGTGTACCTGTGTGTGTGTTTTACCGTGTTCTTATGGGTGCTGTGTATGTCTGTCTGTGAGGTGAAGACAGACAGGTCCCCATTTAGAATAACGTCGGCCAGGGCGTTGACCAGTGGCTGATAGTGGATGATCAGAAACACCTGGAAAGCAAACAGACACACTTTCTTAACGTTGCAACAAAAATGTGTTTAAAGCAAAAACCATTAATTGAAAATGAAGTATACAGTATGGGTGAAAAATGACATGGCAAAGTTAACAACTCTGCCAGAAAATACATTTTGAACAATGCAAAATGTTTTCCTCACTACAAACCTGCAGCCTTCCTAAAATATTCCAAAACATATTTAGTTTGAAAACTTCTTGAAAACTACTGCAAGGAACTGTTCTGCTTGAATAGCCTTGTATTCAATCTTCTTTACATTTCCTGAATGATTTGTGTGTGTTGCTCACTTGAGACAGCAGGTAGAGGGACACCTGAGGGTTGATTTTTCGCTCTTCAGACTGAAAAACAGAAAACATAAAAGGCCAGCCAAGGTCACATGTGTAGCAGTTCCACTGTTAGTATCTATAAGAAAATAAAGGGCATAGTAAAATCCATAATGAGCTGATACTGGAGAGAGTGAGGAGAGGCGAGTTTGACAGATAGATTTCGTGGGTCGGACAGCTTTGTCAATTTAACTGTGCACTTGGCAAGAGAGTGCTGAAACTGGGATGTCTTTTCATTCACCACATCACTGCCCCGCTCTAACTCCTCCAACACCAGTTCCAAAATGTCCCATTTATGGAAGCAAAAACACTCCATTGTGAATTGCATAGTTTGGAATGGGTTACAACTACACCAGCATCTGCAGGTGGAGGAGTAGTATGTTTATGTGCTGCTGAGTAGCTAAAACGGTGTTAAAATCTAAGGTCAGCGTAAAACCATTCATTACAACCAACTGTAAAAGTTTATGACATTCATGTTTGATAATTATTTGTAATCCCTTTTGAGTGTCATAGCTTATAAATGCAATGCAATGTGGCACCTGAATGGCAAAGGTCTGTTATCTTTTCAGCATGTGAATGCACCATCAGGAAAGATTGTCAGATCACGCCATGTATTCACCATCGTTAAAACTTGAAAATTAAGTAACTAATGAAAACCAGTGTGGATGTGTGTTTAATTATGATGCATTAGCTCAGCTTAGCAAGTTTCAAGCCACTGCGAGTTGACTTTGATAGCGTGCTAAAATGAACTGAAAAAAATGGGCCCTTGTAAGGTTGGGAAAACGCGTTTAAAAATTACGGCGCCACTTCCATGAATTGGGAAATAGCTATCAGTAAAATATTCAGTAAGTTGTATGCACATGCTGGACCGACCCACTGGTAGGGTCCTTTAAGTCATTAATCAAACAAAATGCCAAACATTCACTGGGTCCACCTTCTCAAATCTAATTCACTGCTTTTACTAGTTTCATATCATTCTAATTTAACTGTCTTTGGGATTTTGACTGGATTTTCAAGAATTCACCTTTAGACTGTGATGGGCCTTTTTCACTTTCACTCACTTTTCTGACGTTTAACAGACTACACAATTTATTGAATATTTGCAAACATAATCATCAGATTAATCAACAGTGAAAATAATCATTAGTTGCAATCCTGAATTGACGACAAAAAAAAAAAAAAAAAAAATGCTGCCAAACATTCGCACACACAGTTTCTCTGACTTGTTTTTCACACATTTGCTTATGAAGAAACCAATGTGTTATAACACATGTACTAAGAATTTGGTGTGCCAATGGTTTAGATATGAATGGAGGTAGAAGTTTTGACACAACAAAGGCTTTCTGCTATTGACCTGTTAACATCAGTGTAACCTAATTCATTTAGACATGCACATGAGGGTAACATACCGTCTCAGGGCTAACCAAAGAGTACACATAGAGGGGCAGGAACAGACGGTTGAGGAGGTGGTCTGTCAAGACGTCATTAAGGAATTCGCAGTTTATAATGAGAATGTCGTTCAGGTAGTGAAGGTGGTCAAGGTGCTCTGCTACCAGGTCACTTAACTTCCCCCTGTTCTTATGTCTGGGACATAACAGACATAACAGGCATAACAGGCATAACAGACATAACAGACATAACAGACATAACAGACATAACAGACATAACAGACAGACAGACAGAGAGATTATATGTTATTATGGCATTTTGATGTACATGCAGATACAGAAAATAGATGACACTGATGTACAGCTGTAACATTTATCTAACTATAAATCTACTTAAGAAAAAATTAACATTCTATATTCACTTATTTAAAGATTAATAAAAAAAATACATGACCAGCAATATGTGAAAAATTATACAACAAATGCAGTTTATACCATGCTTCATGTCCTTGTATAGAAATGTAATCTATGGAGCACTAGGATAATGGTTAAAAACCAGGCAGCCTGACCCCTAGAGGCCACAGTGAGAATTACACCGGGAAACTCTGAAAAAGATAAATGGCACTCACTCTTCATCTGTCTGCACACACTTGTCCAATTCAATGACATGGCTGCCAATAAACCACACCAAGTTGCTGAAATATGGGACTGCTGTCTTATCCCGGATGTAGTGCAGCATGTGCTGGTTGTCCACTGGAATGAGTAGAGTTAGGGAAAGCAGTTGTTACCAAGGCTGCCCATGTTGTCAAATACAGACAGACAGACAGACAGACAGACAGACAGACAGACAGACAGACAGACAGACAGACAGACAGACAGACAGACAGACAGACACACACACACACACACACACACACACACACACACACACACACACACACACACACACACACACACACACACTCATGCATACTCATGCATACTCATATGTACACACACTTTGTGATCCAGGAGAATTACCAGAATGTGACAGTTGAATATGAACAGTAAAACAAAAACCATTTAAATTAAGAGACAAATTAAGAAAATTAACAAAGCACATGAAGTCAAATTAAGTACAGGGTTCGATCGATCCAATTTTATTATTACAAAATAAAGGGAATACCACTGAAGTGGGATTAAGAGGAAGCCAGTCGGGTTTTAAATTGAAACAACAGTGTGACTAGCTTGACAGGGGCTTTTAATGCTGTAATTAGACAAATAAAAACTGCTTTTCCAACCTATTTCCGGTCTGTTCAATCCAAGCCTGTGATCTGAGCCTGCACTCACCTGCATGTCACACCCACTGATACTTTCTTAAGCATAGCTGTCTTTAGACAGGAGAAAGATCTGACCCAGGTTTGGTCCAATATTAGTAATAGTAATAACGTCATTAGTAGTTATACAATTCACAAGATTAGTCATAGTACAATATTCAAAAAAATGAAATAAAATCACACTCATGCAAAGATCAATGCTGTGTGAAGGTCAACAGTATAAAAAGCCCGAATATCAGGCTGGGCAGCAGGCTACATTTAGCAGGGGTCAATGTTAGTAGTACGAGGCATTCCCCGTGTCCTCAGTGCACACTGAAAGAACAGCTATGGAAACGAAAAGTACAGAGCAGAAAAATATGAGACAAGTATACTTCAATGCATTTCTCTGATCTGTCAGGAATAAGAGCCGACTGCAGTTTAACACACAGGGCAACTCAGGGAAAAACCACAAAGTGTGGACAATCACGGGAGATATCAAAGCCAGTTTCAGACACTTTTCTTCTGTGACGAACAGCTTATCTGACATGCAATGTGAGTAGTCCTGGTGTAGTGACACTTAAATGCAAATAAAAGCTGGTTCCAATTTCACAATGCCAATCCACGCAGGTCAAAGTGAAACAAGTAACGAACGAGCAGCCAAATCAAATTAACGAATTAGATAATAGCAGAAAACAAATGGACAAATCACAAGCTGCCACTACTAAGAGTCACAGTGTCATTCCAGTTTAGTCCATTAGAGAATTAATGCATAGGGAGATACTGGCTCAATAACCACAGTGACCAAAACTGTCAAACCCATCACCAAAATAACAAGCAACATGTGCTCTGCTGAAATTAGGTCTGTGGAACGATTAGCCCAAGAAAAATCAAATTAAAAAGGCATGCAGGTTTTTTCTGCATGTATGTAGGTGGGTGATACAGAATGGTCTATAGGAACAAGAATTGAAAGGATATTCATACCGGTACATTTATAAAAAATACATTATTAGGAACAAATAGGGCTGGGTATCGACAGACATGTGATGCATAATAATAACTCATTTTAAACCGACTTTTTCAATAAAAATCAGCCAACTTAGAAAAGCACTGACATGGGTTTAAAGGCTAATATAACACGTGTTTTAGAATTGTGTCTGCGTTAATGTACTGTGTGAACAACTGGTAAAAGTATAAAGAGAATAACAACAAAACATATTTTCACAATACCCAGCCCTAAGAAAAAGACTGAATGAATGGAACCACTTACATGAAACTGGAGTTAGGCAGATGGGGCGCGCAGAGGGAGGAGGGAGGAGAGAGACAAGGAGAGGAGGAGTAGGAGGAGTGGTTGTTGAAGAGGAGGAGGGAGAGGGGGAAACAGACACAGGGTTAATGTGAGTAAAGGGGTGGCTGGGTGTGGCGGGGGAGGGGGTGGAGGTTGGGAAGGACCCCGCAGGTATCTTAACAAATAAAGTGCAAACAATGGCACACCTAGAAAAGGTATATATACTTCACCTTGACACTTTGCACTTATTTCAGGATTTTCGCAATGCGAAACACAAAAAAAGCTGATTATGATTGACATCTTAACACATGAAACTCTCTCAATACTGTTTAATTACTGCACCAAGCAAGTGTCATAAACAAGTAACACTGCCAGAAAAATGCTAGTGTAGTAACATAGTTAAATAAATAATTAAAATATATTGACAGTAGCTTAATTAGTCTTGATGCTGAATAAAATCCTTTTCCAGGTTATCATTTGTTGCAGTGCATGTCCCAAGGAATCAGTAGGACGCATCAAACTTTGACATGTTCAACATTATGATGCTGAAAGCCCCAAAATATAATAGTTTTCATAGGAACGTACGATTCATTTTCTGTGCTGTGATATGTAAATCATGGGTAAATTTAAAAAAGTTGAATCAGTTTCTTTCACTATTTTAACACTTGTGCCTAAATTTAAATTAGCATGATTTTTCAAGTGTTTTGATCCCCCCCCCGCCCAAAATAAGTCACAGCTTTTATATCTGAATGCCTTTTTATGTCTTCTGTACAGAAATTCAAATTGTGTTGTTATTAAAAATTGCTATACAGATAACCTTGCCTTGCCTATCACTGCATAGAATGACTGTGAAATTAATATTCTGCATTACAATAGTGTAGTGTCCTGCACAACCAGTCACAGTTGTGGCACGGAGTTGATACTTCCCTCTTAGATTCCTTACCATAGCACAGTCCATGGCCAGCCCCACAATGATATATTCCCCACACCACTAGGTTACTTCATTAATAACTTGTATTTCTACTGTGGTTAAAGACAGTTGTGCCAACTGTAGTGACGTCACTTTTGAGAGTAACAGAGGTAAGACTTTATGGACGACGTAAGAAGCAAAGTTGTACAGGTTCAAAGTGTTACATACATAGACAAGACATACAGGAAGCCATAGTTGATATGCTGCAGTGACTATATGTTGAGGCAATGTTATGTTATGTATTGTGAAGAGAAGCGTGATGTGACTGCCCAAAGCACCACCCGCCTCCCGTGGAGTGACAGCAACCAGCACCGAGGCCTTGAGGTACCCAGAGAGATGGCAGGAAGGAGAAGCAGAGGCTAAAGCAGCACAGTGCACAAAACAAGGCAGCCACTGGAAAGGTCTTGTTGTTTACAGACTCACAGCATCACTGCTGTACTGCTACTGCACTCTGCAGACTGGACATTTAGTTTGCAAAACCTGCAGTGCTAATGCGCAATATATATACTGAAAAGGAGATTTCACCAGAGGACTTTGCAAGCTGGGTAGTATGGGCTTGCTGAAGAGTTAGCTCATTCACAGTTAGTAAATATGTGTATGTGAAATCAGTGAAGCGGTGATGCTGAACTATGTGGTAAGGCTACGCTAACAAAAAATTTGATTGGTTTACTTGCTTATTTATATGTTGTTGGATTATGAAAATCTCTACCATCACATATTTTTATTCAATTTTGTATTTTTTGCATCTCATTAAAAAAAAAAATCTTTTAAAAGTAAAGCATGACAGTAACTTAGCAGGAGTTAACAAAAATAATACGAGAAGATCATAAAGACAAGACAATAAATGGATTGCCGCTGAATAATCAGCAGATATTACTGAGATAATGATTAAGAAAAAGTGATAGTTTGAATTAGTATTCGATATTAGGAAATGATACCCTTCATTTGTCATCAAAATAACCAATCATCCCCAAAGTGGCTTGTTCTTAGGCGATCCACAGAGTCTGAATAACCTGTAAATATTTCTACATATTTACTGTAATTCTGCATTTCAGCTGACTGTTAGAAGTTAACAGCTTTTATCTGTCAAGTTATGAGCAAATATTTACTGAATTTCCAGCTTGTGCTGTAAACCTGGTGGAGTATCACTTAAATAGATCTCTACCTTATAGCAGACGGTGATATTTAAAAAAAAAAAAAAAAAAAGGATGCACTAAAATCAAATTTAGCTACCCGAAGGGCCACTTAAAGATTTGAACTTCTTTGACTCTTACCATGTTGCTGTGAATTAACAGCAACATTATAAACAGAATAAATACATTAAATGACACCTTTTAATGTGTCATTGTTAAGTGAGGCCTTAAAAAGGTATTATTGGGACTACATTAAACATCTGAAAAGCCACTCTTTTACTAGTCTGATGTTTTTTCACTTACAGTAGAAGGCAACAAAACATTTCAGGCCATAAATTCTGCAGACTGTATATTTGTGTTTGTCTGTCACAGCATTACCTGTTAATCATGCTCATGCACCAGAAGCAGCAGCAAGAGGATGGAAGGAGTACAAACAGAGGCGGCAGGCAGTCCCAGCATCCCATGAGGGAGTGTGTGTGTTTGTGTATGCGCACATGTGCAACGTTAGCATGTGCGCATGCGTGCTCCTGGCACTCACCTTTGTAGACGTTGAGTGTGATGGTGCGGACTGCGATGCGGACCATGCTTTCAGGGTGGTTGAAAAACTTAATGGCCTCGGTGTACAGGGCAAAGTCATTAGTGTGCTGTGTGTGGGAGACAGAGAGGGGGCGCTGGTGAGCAAGGCATGGCTTTGCACCGCCATGCTCAATCCACAAATGACCACAGAGAGAGAGAGAGAAGGCAGCTTAGTAGAGACAGAAATGCTGGGCACTGTGGGCTGAATTACATTTTAACAAGAAAGGTCTTACGTGCTTTCGTACAGAAATAAGGGCTGGGCAAATACACAAAAATCTAAGTTAATTTAGAGAATGCGTTAAAGAATTAGTCTAAGACCACATGATACACAAGAAGAGCTTGTGTTGTAACCTTATGGACCGACTCAAATCCTACAGAATTCAAGATGAATGTCTTATGATGAACTCTCTAAATCCAGCCAATATGGATATATTGACTAATCCCTCCAAAATACTGTTATAGTGCATGGACAAATGAACATGTTTCGTTGCTGACTTGTAGAATTTGCATTTCATATAAAAAGATTATTATCAAGTAAAAGAACACACTAAGCTTTTGCTTTGGGTCTTCTTGGCCCATCCTGAATCCTGAAAAAAATGACGCTCAAAAAGACCAACTTTAAGTAGTAAAATCATTTCCATGGACTAAGAGCTGGAATAGAGGGACATTTCTTCCTAACAATCTAACAGCACTTTAGATGGTCATCATGTATTAACATACCGGCATGCTGCACTTAGTAAATCTGGGTATGACAAACCGGCAGCTCTGCATCTTACAGTCATCTCTCTCTGTGCCAGTGCCTGATCCTCTACCCAACCATTCCTCAGTCACTGCCACCTCCAACCAATCACAGTTGAGGGTCAGAGAGCAAACAGTCACCCAGAGGTCACAGCACATGAAGAATTCTGACCCTCACTCCGAACCCAAACCCAGAGAGTGTACTCTAGTTTTAGAAATCTGACTTGTGTAGATCTGACAGGAACAGAACAGACCAAGTTTAGCACCTATCCAATGGCGCCCTCTGGAGGGGAACAAACTGTAAATCACCGATTTATAAACTGATTCTGACAAATGAAGTGAGAGATGAATTATAAATGTGACCTCTAGAAAAAAAACAAAAAAGTCTGCCTTAAAACAACAGTCAGGTGCCCATATGTAGACTGAAGCTGAAGTTTTAGTTTGCTGTAATCATTCCTCCTGTTCATTCTTGCTACATGTAGATCCCTTCCCAATGCGCCTCCAATGTAAGTGAGGGTTGACAACATCCAAAGTCTTTGTTGTGTGTAAAATGTATAAAAATATATTATAAAGTTTATCTGAAGCTTATATGAGGCTTCCACAGTCTGACTTATACAAATCAAGCGGGTATCTTCTAAAGTTAGTGTTTTTAGTAAAGAATTCCAAAATTTGCCCTCCATCTCTTCCATTTGAAGAATGTTGAATAGCCAGTATGAACGGGAGGAATGATTACAGCAAGCACAAACTGTTTCATTGTACATTTGTGCATGTGGGAATTGTTTTTAAGACATACTTTTTAAAATGTGAACCTATCCTAAAAGACTTCATACCCAGAAATATCATCCTTTCCATTCCAAAAAGGCAGATTTCTGTTTTTATTTCTAATTAATAAATAATATAAAGTGAAGTAAATTATGAATATGAATTAAAATAAATCTGTTCAAGGTTATTAAACTACACAGGCTCTCAGATCTACACATTGGGTCTGGTTTTGGCTTCAAGGGTAAAGCTACCATCAACAGTACACCAATAACTTTCCCCAGCACACACAGGCCAATGAAAGAACTACGGATACTGCTGAAACAATGAAGTGCAACAACATCATCAGAGATTATTCAGGTGTTCAGTGGTCTTTGCTATTACCATCCATTACCACACGCACCACACATGTACCCTTAATGATGATGATGATATTAAAGGATTATTTTTAACTCAAGACTAATAACAGTTTTGAAGCTCCACTTCAGTGAAACAAGATATTGTTGTCAACACATTCGGTAGCATTACTATTATAAATGAAAAATTCCCTCAAATGAAGGTAACATCAACACTTATGTGTTTATATCCGCTTATGCAGAGAAAGATGCCCGTTGGAAACGTGGTCTGGAAAAAAAACAACCCATCTACATAGGAAGCTGATGTTTTGACACAGGAAGCGTGCAGCTGAAGACTGGCTGATAAGTAGTAGCCTGATAAGTATAAAAAAAAGTTCGACATGCAAAAAATGAAAATGAAAGATTAGCTTCTGCGTTTTTTTTTTTTTTTTTTAAACAAACTGGCTGTATACATTTTTTTGACAAAACAATAATGTACATAAAGTTATTTTGTGCACCACTGTGAGATAACTGTGAGTATTAAAATCCGATCACTAACTGCCTTCATTCTCACCCTCTCATCTTTTGTCTCTTCCTTTTTTCTGCTTTGTCTGTTACAGAAGAGTGCCCAATAAGGGTTGCTCACACTGACTGATCGATCCTCTATGTTTCACCATTCTTTCCATCCACTTTCTTCCCCCCTACACCCCATCGCTCTGTGGCCTCACCTCATTGTAGAAGAAATGCACGGTGTGGTTGTTGAGTTTCAGTGACAGGGTCTTGAGGAAGGAGATATAGTAGGCCATGATCTCCTCGTCTGAGAAGTCAAACTTGTGGACGATGATGGAGTTCACGTGGTTGTTCGACAAGAGGTAATCTGAGGTGGAGAGAAGCGAATACAGGCATAGAGGCTCTACTGTTACTAGGTCAACAGTGAGGCTGGACTTTTGTGTACAGCGAATGTTATTTTTTGTGACACGATATCACAACTGTGAATTTTTTAATACCTCTACATTTTGCCTAAATACAAACCTTACTTACTTTATAGAAAATATAAGCCCACTGTATAAATGAAAGTATATCATCTGCTTAGTCGTCTATGCTTGGATTGTTTAGCCTACAAAACTCATCAAAAACATGTACACATCTACACACTGTACATTTTAGTCATTAATATTGAAAAGTGTTCATAACTCTACCACAGCCTCAAAACATGCCATGTAACTGAGTAAAGCAGCAGTCTCAAAAAAAAGTCTCAAAGAAAATTTGTTTCTTTAGCAGGGCTATTATATTGCAATGCAATACATCATGCTTGTGTTTATTTTTTCAGCCAAACAGTGTAGAGCCAAATACTTACATAAGGACGTCTCATGGCTGATGTTCTCAAACAGTATGTTGAGGGTCTGGAGGAGCTGGACGCAGACATAGCGTCCCGACTTCTGACGCAGGATGTTAAGGAAGAAGGCAAACATGTTCTTCTCCAGGAAGAAGCTGAACACATATAGGATTCGTTATGACTTGATCTTGAAATATATATTTATAATAACCAAATATCAAAATGAAGAATGTTTCTCTTTCACAGCATCATTGCATAACTAGTAGTTAAGACAGACACCATATATCCACAGTGTCCCTGATTAGATTCCAGCAAATGGACCTTTGTTGCTTGTTTTGTTGCTTCTGTTGCTTCACAGTCTAATAAATGCAATGTGCCAAAAACTAATCTTCACAGTAATTACTGTTAGTAGGACTATATCTCAGACTCGCTAACTCTAGCTATCCCCCAGAAATTACTAAAAGAACATTCCAGTACTTTGCACCATAGAAATCTAATGTTTTCTTTTCAAGTAAAGGTCATTATCATAGTGTCCCAAAAAGGCTGCACCTCAGTTCAATTCTTACTTAAAAAAAAATAAATTATATATATATATATATATATATATATATCGACAAAGTTCTATATCCAATACAACAAAATACCAAACAGTTACTAGCCTAGAACATTTTGAGTGACCATCCATGTCTAATCTTTCAACGTCCTAGGACTTTTCTGCTCTTCAAAGCCATTTCCTGTTTCATATTATAAAGCCGGAAGTGGTAACTTCTGATTAAAAAACAAAACACTCTGGTGTCATGGGCATGAGTCCCAAGAAATGATTGAAATACTTCAATGGCTTAGGTTGAAAAGAGTACACGAGTGTTAGATGCATCTTTTGAAATGTTTAACTGCATCTTAACCGCACAAAACAATATGCAGTGTTCTTTTTGTAGTATGCTGAAGTCTGCTCAAGTCACAATGTTACTACTTTGTGCAGAGTCAGCATGACAGGAAACGAATAAGGACTGTCTTTGATACTCACTCACACACACACACACGCGCACACACACACACACACACACACACACACACACACACACACACACACACACACACACAAACACAAACACACAAACACACAAACAAACAAACAAACAAACACACACACAGTTTTGCTTAGTTTAGTTTTTTAGCAATGTTGCTAAGGAAAAAGATGGTGGGGGTGGGATTTTCTTTAATTGTAAATTGGAGCACGATTATCCATTTGTAAAAATTTAATGTTTTCTGTTCAAATGCATATATGTGAGGTTATAAAGGAAGATGCACAATTAAAAAACCTTACCTACAAGAATAGGGATTCCAATACAAGTAAATATAAAGCTGTCAATTTGATTCCCATGCATATCACATCTGCACTTTATGCCAAATCTGAGGGATTTGACATGAAGACACTGACTAGGACTTACTCAAACACAGAGCTGTCATTCTGGTCCCCCCAGATGAGGATCTCTGTGATGGAGCGGATGGTCTCTACCAGTAGGTTTCTGTTGTGGTCTGTCACTGTGGTGTTTTTGGTCAGGACATGGTACATATACCTGATGGAGAAACATGAGTGAAGGGACAATGTGTGGAGGAAAGTGGCAAATGCGCAGCTTTGTTTTAATTTGTGAATGTTCACAAATCCATCTTTAAACCTAGCATGGGAAAGACAGATCTAAAGACATACCTGGAAGCTGCAAAACAGACCAGAATGAATTAGTTTATAGGACAATGACAGCCCCAGTGGTGATTTAACTGGGCTTGACAACTGTAAACCCTGCATTCAAATAAAACCCACCTGTCAAAAGAAAAAAAAAAATGCCATGAACCCACAAAGGTAACCTTTAATTCTGAGCCAGTGGATCATTTCCAAATAGTGTAATGTAATAACCACCAGGTTAAAGCCCCTATACTATACACCCACACTGTTTCCACTTATATTGCCTGGTTAGACCTCAGGACTCTGTAGGCGTGTACAGACTGAGCTTGACTGAAATCAACCCCTCTCTCGTTACTTTGTTGCACCTGTCGGGGTGGGACAACAATTCAGTTTTAGGGTGGATTTTCACTCTCAACCTAACAATTACAAGCTAGCTCACATGTCTATCTACGTTACCTAACAGAAAAGGGACGCCACAGCCACAGAACGCATTATTAGCTGACTGGACCTCAGGACAGCTACAATTAGTTAGCTACTGTTGTTTTAGCTGTTTATAACTGGGCTAATGTTACCGCTTACAGTCGTTCTCAGCAGGTTACCATACAGGCTAACGTTAGCTTATCTAACGCTAGCTACTCACTTCAGATGGTCCAAGGAGTGGATGTTTTTCGTTCTCCCCTGTCCTCCAACCCAGCTCCGTGAGCGGGCAAACATGGTTGTGGTTTTAAGGGGGATTATGTTTTTGCCAGGCACGTTATTTCGCTAAGGTTAGTGTCCGCATATATCCATTACACCCACTTTCCCGTACAGATAGCTACTTAGCAAACAGAAGGTGAGAGGCGGCGATAGCTGCGCTGAGGAAGTATTACGTAACATTTTCAGTGGACGGTCTGTTTGGGAGTTGCAGTTCTTTTCCCTAAGACGACTAGTTGATACGGGACACAAGAGCCAGTGGAGCAAAAACTACAGCTTTCAATTTCCATATTAGCAGTGACGATTAACGCACGCGACACGTCCTGCAAGGGGGAAGGGGGAGGCGCAGTATTTTTGATTGATACATTTAAAGGCGAATCACGGGAGAGCCTGCAAATCGGTGAGCCAATCATATGCAGAGGTTTCAGTTGTCGCTTTGTGGTCAGGAGTGTTTTGATGCAGTTGGCAAAAATGTTGAAAGGGAGGTTTAGCTGTAGAAACATCGATAGGAGCGTGTATTTGTGAATGTTTTTCCGGGTGCGGATGGTTGTACACGAAAACTTAGCTTCCTGACATTTTCGTGTTTGTTTATGCTAGCATTGCATGCTACTGTTTTTAGCCCTAGCCAGCTGGCGAGGCGTGAATTCCGCAAACCCAAGAAACGAATGTCAAGAATGCGTGGAGCTAGCTAACATGATACTTTAATACTGCCCGTCGGTTATTATTAGCTATGAACACTACGCCCTTAAGTCTAGCTGTTTTCTTGTCGTTTTCCTCTGGACCTTACAGATAAAAAACACCTAGTAGCTGTCTCTCAAACACTGTTTGCAGGTCGGGACTAGCCGAAATGGACACCCCAGCCCCTTCACCCCAGACAGATTTCTAGCGGTGGCACCAGCAACTCGAATCCGCCACATCCTGGCCTTGCACAATCACAAGAAGCCAAACCGTGACTGTCTTTCTTTTCTATGACACACCAAATTTATGCACAGCTAGATTCGGTGGAATCGCTCTTGGACGATCTCCCATATATGTTTTATCTCGGCCTGTTCTTTGTGAACGTCTTGATCCTCTACTATGCCTTTCTGATGGAGTACATCGTCCTGAATGTGGGGATAGTATTTCTGCCTGAGGACATGGACCAGGCGCTGGTGGACCTCGGGGTGCTGTCCGACCCGGCCTCTGTCCCTTACGACACAGACACGGAGTTGGATGTTTTTGAGGGCTATCTTGAGTGACAGGGCGGTCCCGGAGGAAAAAATGATGCAGATGGTGATGATGCAGAGGTCCGGTGCAGGTTGGGCCAGCGTGAACACTCCCTGGTAAGTGATGTGGAGAAAAAATCCTTTCAAGCGGATGCTGTTGTTGAGTTTCTCTCACAAAGACACATCGGTGAATAAGTAAGCAAAGCAAGCAAGGAGTTATGTTTTATGACTTGTTTTTTTCTGTTTCATGCTCAGAATCCAATACTGAGATTAAAATGTTACACACTAGACCCAGTGGTTAACGTACAGGGCAAACAGCAACAAATCCTGGAATCTGTTTATGGCTCAATTGATATCGATACAAACAGATTTAATTCTGTTGATTCTAAATACATTTCATCCAGAAAGCACAACCATTTTTATGCCATGTTTTAACACCTGTATAAGCCTTTTTCAAAGCTATTTTTTGGCGAATATCTGTAACACTTGTGTCTCCATGTCTCCAGGTTGTCTCTAAAGAAGGTAACCTGAGGAAGAGATCCAGCACGGCCGACCGTATGATGAGTGATTGTTCCCACGAAAGAGCACTCTGCACTTGATCAGCTTTCAGTCACTCTGTTGCCATTCTGTTAGCAGTGGACGGTGGCAAGACACCAAGGGTTAGCGCTGCCATCTGTGTTCCTCACTTTGGACACAATGAAAGATAAGAGGGAAGCACTATGTACTGCAGGTGGAGAGAGAGAGCTGTTCCCTGTGAATTTTATCAGAGATGTGGAGCATGTTTCAGGTCGTCTGCATTGCTTGCCAGTTCAGATACACCAACCTGGCATTTACACTCAACAGTTATCCAGGCTGTGGAAGATGTGGTGGCTGACTGCAGAAGGAAATGAAATGAAACACTTTCCACTTCAGTCACAGCGTGATGTGCTTCACAGTAAGACATTTCAGAAGAACTGGCAA
The DNA here is from genome assembly GCF_016859285.1 of Xiphias gladius. Classification (NCBI taxonomy): domain Eukaryota; kingdom Metazoa; phylum Chordata; class Actinopteri; order Istiophoriformes; family Xiphiidae; genus Xiphias; species Xiphias gladius. The sequence continues at coordinate 9,869,441 of NC_053402.1, forward strand.
AGTTCAGGAAAACGCTGTGCACTGTAGGTCTGTTGCATACTTAATCACTCACAAAACAGCTTGTTTGAACTATTTGTCCGTCTATATTTTCAGAATACAGAATGCATTGCTGCTTTGCAGGCTCACTCATCCTTGAGGCCTAATTTAAAATGTGTCTTTTGAGGCCATCCATACTGTATGTGTGCTTCAGGGATGTACACACTCTCAGGAGCGCAGTTTGGAACTCTGGGCACACTAGCAAGACATAACACTGACACTGGATACGGGCTGTGAAACTATAGGACATGGGAGAGCCCTAAACTCCTCAAGCTCTCTTATAAATCAGGAACACCAAACTGCACTTGCCGCACTCTTCACTGTAATGCAGAGAGTATTAAAGTATGTCTTCTGTTAACCTATATCGACTTAGATAAATGGGGTCATATGCAATTTTAATTTTCCACAAAACAATTAACATTAATAGATTAGTTATGAAAGCTGGCCAAATGTGCCAAAATGATATTAGTATGTGTAGTGTCAAAGGCTAAAACCTCATATGAAAGACAACCTCAAAAGAAGTATTTCAGATATTTGACATGTTCATCCTGTATTTGTTGCATACATGTTTGTTCCTATAATGTTAGACACATAGACAAGACTCAGCTCATGATATTGGTTGTGCTGTTTTTTTTTTTTTAGTTGTCAAAGTTCTGTTTGATTGCTGTTTCTTCTGTTTACTTTGTTATGAATTTAGAATCCAGTTCATAAAATGTATATTCTTGGCAGCAATAATAAACTGGATTCAAGCAATGGGGCAATTAAATACTTAAACGAATGAGATCAATGTACAAAATCAGGTAATTATTCCATCCATCTGCTAGATTTGGTTGTTGATGGGTGGAAGAAGACCACCTTGTGTCAGTGACGCTTGTAAAGGGATAGTTCACTTGATTTACTAGATATTTGTAAGCCTTGAAAGTACTGTACATACTGTTGGTCTGTGAGGAGCACTTACAGCTCAGCTAATTAACTAAATGTTGATTTTCGTGGTAATACAGAGGAACCAGTATTTTTTCTCATAGCATACTATACCTGTCTACCACAATATGCAAACTGTGCATAATAATCATTGCATTGTGGTTGTTGTGCACCAAATAACCAAAGCTGTAGAGACGGAAAACCATTTCAAAATATTTGTACATGCATGTTTCCTACTCTAAACAAGCTTTAGTCCAGAATTTCATTGCCTGACTATCAATGTTTTGAACATTACACTCTACCATACAGCCGTTCACCAACATGACTCTGCTCTGCTGTACTCAGTTCATCTGGTCACATGTCGTTTCAAACAACACTTTGCCCACTCAGCTCAAATGATACACTAAACATAGCCAGGTGAATTTTGTCTGCTGCCACATTGTGTAATGAATTTAAAAGAAAAAGCTATGGGGAAACTCAAGAACAGGGATGAAAAAAAAAATAAAACACATGGATGACAGTGCAATTAGATTGTGTAGGACAGGTTTTCTCCATCAGAATCAATATCCTTCTTTTTGGTTTAATGCTGCCATTAAGCAATATGCAATGGTGACATTTACAATGTTTGAATTTGTCTGTGTAAATCAGTATGCCCATAAGAAATCATTTTTTCTGGCAAGATATAAATTTCTCTGAATCAGCATTTAGACCACATGACACTAAAGCTCAGGATACTAATATTCATTAAATATTAAAAACATGTTTGTATGGATTCTGATCAGATAGTCAGAATCAGGTAAGGGCTTCCTGTAGATTAACAGTGAATAGTTAATAGAACTCAAGAAAGTATGTACTCAGTCTGCATCATGCTGGAAATGGACGACATTAACAGGCTGATATATGTATTTTATTTTAACTAAAGCTTAATTTCAATAGATGAGTTGGGTAATTAAAATCCAATACTGAAACTCTCTCTACTCTCAAACTCCCAATATTGAGAAATCAGCGGAAAGGGAAGCTGCTAGATGAGGAGGATTCTTGTTTTGTGTGAAAACTGTTTATAAATGACTGGCGTTAGTTACAGGTGAAGGGCTGTGCCATTTCCCAGGCATGATGCCACGCTGTGTTGCTCAGGCTCTGGTGAACACTGTGCTCACAGCATTCTAATTCATTGAAAACTCTATGTCGACTCTGACAGATGAAAACCTTTGCTTGGTTTGTTGGATGTCGTCATCGTCAACCTTTACCGAGCGCTTGTGTCTCCCCTCCACATCTGCTTCTTTGCAGACATGCACATGCTACAATAAGCTATGGATCGTAACAGAGTTTTATTTTCCAATGTGTCTATTTAATAAACTTTGAGCGAATGCCAGCTTTTTGCTTCTTTCTTTAACTGTCATTTCAGATGTCTGTTTGTAGAATATCAAGCATTAGATGAATGTATTTGAAGTGGACATGTTCATCTCAGACTGTTTACTAGTAGCCATGTGCTGTGCTGGTGTCATGTTACCTTTTGTCCAAAAGAGAGCATCAGAGCACTAGAGAGCAACAGGAGCTTGTTGGAGCGCTTTGATACCGCTGATACTTGCTAAAGGAAACCCTCAATAGATAAGACAGGATGTGCTGGTCTTCAGAATTGATTCAAGAGTACGTCCTGGATGTTTGTAAAATGTCCGAGATTGACAACTGACACCTGATGTGAGGTAGCACAACTATCTCCTGATCCTAGACTGAGTCATGCAGCCATGAAGTGTACAATGACTGTATCAAGATATTTATACTATTTCACACATTGTAAAATAAAGAAATAACTGAATCAATATTTTCCCTTTGTATTGATGGAAATTTGAGTATGGCTTGGTCCTTTTACACATAATATAAATATTTTTAGTTGTTTAATATTATTTATTTTTATTATTAATATTAGTACTCTAATTGTGATTCCAGTCTTAAGAGGGTTCACATACATAAGTGAATGGCAAAAAATGAAGACAGAATTGCGTACCTTCAGTGTTTATTTAGAAAGACACTGCTGCTTGTATTCTTGTGTCTAAAACCAATTACACAACCACAATAAAAATGCAAACGTGAAACATTCAAACTGTTGAAGAGCAGCATCATTTTGAAAAAAAAACATGAACCAATTTAGCCTCACAATCAGACTGAATTTCCATTTTGGTTCACTTCATTTATTCATGCATTTGAACTTATGAACAAATCAGATCTGTGAGTGGTGGTTCATTGGTCCGGTGGAATCAGGTCTAGATGTTAAAGCTTATGGAAGATACCTGTGATTCTCTGATGTTTGACCAGTTCAATGATCTGGTGCTAATTTTTGTTTAAATTTACTTTTAAAGGGGCACTCTAGTGGTTTAGTATTGCAGTATTCACAAGAGACAGATTAGGAGAAAAATGTCAAAATTGAAGCACCAGCACCCTCCCTGTCTGGAAAATATCCTTGTCTTTCAAACTCTGTGCCCATCCGTTTGTAACACAGGCTTTCTGCTGAAAATGGAAGTCTCCAAGCCTAAATTAAACTCTGCTTTCAGAGCCACAGACGACATTATAAAGCTGTTTTCAGGCAGTGATTAGCACCCTCTGTTGAGTAAACTAAACTTACAGTAATCTGTAGAAATCTTGGCGTACCCCTTTAAGAGTAATATACAGTAAATGTCAGGAGACACCAGAGGTCACCATGAGGAACACTAAAAATAATAACCAGGTATTTATGTTCTCAATACGGTTCAGTTATTTCCCCCTCTTTTTCCATGACATCAAAATTAGGGACAGTCTGCCCTCACTCTTTTCCATCTGAACTGTATGGGTGACGGCAATTAAAGTAATTCAATCAACCACGTAGAGTTGCAGAGAGTTGCCATCAAAATAGAAAAACAGGAACCTGTTGTGAAGGAAGTGAAAAGGTTTTTAATATACCAGTGAATTTTAAAAACGTGAAATGATCAGTGAAAAAGAAGACAGAAGACATGCAACTGGTGACAACATGAAATGTTTTATTCATATAATAGTGTCAGATGATTGTTAAAATATTTATAATTTACCGCCACAGAAAGAGTGTGAACAAAAATACTGTTATTTCCACAAAAACACAAACACAAAAAAGTATGGCACAGTATACCCTTTAGGTAATGACATCAGGCAGGGAAAAAAATCTATAATGTGTTACATAAAAAATTAGCCAACATCATAGTGCAAATGTGCTTCTTTAAATTGTTGTAGCATTACCACACTCTCATACACACACGCAGTACTGTGTGACGCTGAACGATTCATTATTTCCTTCTGGCACTGAATGGAGTTTAAGAAACACTCTAACAGGATAATCTTTTGAATAAAGCAGCAAATAACTCTCCAGTTTGGCTTGTTTTGGTACACTCACTCTCTCTCTCACTCTCATGCTCTCGCTTTGTTCCTGCTATTGTCTCTTAAGCATTCATGCTTTACAAAATGTAATGTGTAGTGTAAACTACATGCCCAAGATGCATGATAAAAAGGTCACAGGCTTGTAGTAAAGAGGTTTCATATGGTTCTAATGCCAAAGGATCCGGCTGTCCTGCTGCTGAAGACGTTCAAACACTCCATATGGAATACACTGGTTCCACATCCTGAGATGAGATGAGAGAAACGAAGAATCAAGATGAGAAAAATAATATTTGGATAATGATTAAAAATATATATATATTTAAGTAATATGACATGATAGGAAAGGAAAGGTAAATGGACTGCACTTATATAGCGCTTTTCTAGTCTTATCGACCACTCAAAGCGCTTTACACTACTGCCACATTCACCCATTCACACAGCACCCTTTTCTATACATACGGCGCTTTCTACACACACACACATTCACACACCGTTGATACATCGGGGGCAATTTGGGGTTCAGTAACTTGCCCAAGGACACTTGATGCGGACTGGAGGAGGCGGGGATTGAACCACTGACATTCCGATTAGTGGACAACCCCCTCTACCTTCTGATCCACAGCCTCCCAATACTTTAGTTTTGGTGTTTGTCGTGGAGCAATTAAACATCTTGCCTTAAAAAAATTAGGCAAAGGAAACAACAATGATCACAAACTCATACAGATGCAAACAGGCTTTTCTCACCTTAAAGTCTTTATCCTTTGACAGTTTCTCAGACTGGTTCCAAGGCTCTGTGCTCCAACATCTGTCAGCTTGTTATACTTCACACTATCACACAGAATAAAGCAAGTTTAGATTTTAATTGTCTCTTCTGATATCCTTACTGATCTCTCCACAAAACCTCTGAATTCCTTGTAAAAGTCTACTTGCATCTAATCATATTTGAGCAGGTCCTCTTTTAATGATACATTGTGTGCTGAATGTTTGATGAAACTTACATAAAACATACAAATCACAGCACAGTTCATAACAATTTCTCTTTAATTAAATTAGTGAGGTATTACAAACAGTTCCTCCTTGTTTCTATGAGACAGCCATAGCCTGAGATACAGACGGAGTCATAAATGAATTGTCACAGCAGACAAACACATACACATAAATAGACACAGTTGCCATGAATCTCTGATGAAAATGTGAAATAGATAAAACTTACTCCAGGTCAGTGAGAGACACCATGTGTGGGAGGACAGCTGCTAAACTCTCTGCCCCTTCATCAGAAATCAGATTACTGTAGAGACTGGAAAAAATAGGAGGAGCGGGAGGGAAGTGAAATTCTGCGGGTTCACAGTATGTGTCACTTTGGTCACTGTCGTGTAGGTTTAGGAAGTGTATATATGTATGTGAGTGTGTGTGTGTGTGTGTGTGTGTGTCTGTACATTTCTTACCTTAAACAGTGCAGTTTGGGGAGATCCCTCAGCGTAGTTGCAAGTTTCTTCACCCCATGGTCTCCTATACAGTTCTGTGACAGACTGGAAACCAGAAGGAGGTGGTTTAATACACATCAATAAATATCTTACTATATTGAAAGCAAGATGATTTTTTTGTGTGGTGATTTCAAATAGTGTGCTTTGCATATCAACCCAGCCAGGGAGTGGATTAAAAACAGGATGAGAAAGGTGCCAAAATGTTGTACTCACTTCAGTATCTCAAGGGAACAGAGTGAGGCTAAAGCATCAGCCAATTTCTCTGCTCCTTTGTCCCCTATCTTACTGTTCTCTAGACTGAAAGAACAGAGAGAGAGCAAATGTCAGACACTAGAAACAAACACACAAACACAGAGAGACTGATGCACCGACAGAGAACTAGAAGCAAGGGTGTGTATACTTACTCTAAGTGCTGTAGGTTATGTAGACCTGGCAGTAGCTCCGACAGTTTGGGAAGACCCAGGGGACCTTTCTCTGGACCAAGCCTAAAGGGACACACATCATCGTCATCATCATCATCATCATCATCATCATCATCGTCATCATAATAAATTCAAATGTCATATCTTACTCAAACTCCAGCTTGTGTAGCTCTTTGACAGCTGGTACCCCCTCTGCCAGGATGGAATCTAATTGGCTGCAACTACAAGTAAACACCACACGCACTTCAGTGGATAGACACATAGAGTTGCAAAGTATAACTGGGTGTATCTGTGTGTGTGTGTGTGTGTGTGTGTGTGTGTGTGTGTGTGTCTGTAGTGTATTACCTCTCCAACAGCCTCTTGTGCATATGTATGTTCACCAGATTTGCCAGGTGCTCTACATGACACACCTGTGTGGCTTTCAGAGGGTGGATCTTGAACTTGGACACCGCCCCTCGTAGGAGCCCCTCTTCACCACTCTGCTCTAGCTGCTCCCATAGGGTGATAACATCAGCAATGCAAGCCCTAGGGGGAAACCCAAAGGTTCAGTTTCAAAAGGTCTGACATTCGTATCAATGGACTATGTAGGCACTGATGGAGGGATAAATGCACAAAACTGCAGGGCTTGTCCTTGAGCAAATTGGGGCACCTAATATGAAATAACTAATGTAGTTTAAGCTCCCTTGCGTAATAACTACTGCAATGCCTTTCAAGATTTCCTTTTCTTGCACAGCACTTTGCTATGTCAACCGTGTGGCAGATTTACCACTCAAAATTCTCACAAATTTTTGAAACAATACTACCTTAATTTCAGACAGAGGTAGACCAAAGCGATCTTGCCAGCTGCAATGATAACTGTCGCTGACAGATTTATCAGCTGTAGCTAGCTCGCTCATTATGGTAATGGTAGCCCCATGAACAGGATGAAAAACTCTGGCTCCAGCTGACTTTTTACACCATATAGACCAGTTCTGAATGTTGAGAAATCCAAAGCTTAACATCTCTCATGTGCTTTATTAGGATTGTTGACAATAGCTGTTTTGGGGGAGGGGGTTTAGACAACTCCAAGTACCTTTTTGAGATGTGGACTGTAATCAGTACCTGAATGTGTTGATGTTGTTGAGCCCCACCAGTGCTCTCAGTCCAGAAACCTGTATCCCAGAATCCTCCAGATCCAAGCAGAAACTTCTCCCTTCAGTTCCACCCCTTTGGAGAACTTTCTGCATAGTGAACACATCCGGCAAGTTGAGTGGAACTCCATGAAATGTCAGGACTTCTGGAAGATTTGCTGCCAGGTGAGAAACCAGTCGTGTGCCACCACTGTCTCTGCTACCATCACCGTGCGTGAAACTTGCTTCATAAACATGGTGACATGCCTCCAGGACCTGGGCGGGACTCAGGTCACAGTGAGAAAGACCTTCAAGGTGATTTGTTACTAAAGCCTGCTTGCTGACCACGATATCTCTGAAGGATTTCTCTGTGTATGAGTGAAGCCTCTGCAGCTCTATTCTGTTGTGGAAGAGGAGGCCAACTGCAAATCGCTGAGTGAGCTCGAGCTCCTCTCTTTGAGGTCGCCGACGTCCCTTCGGTCCTGAATGGAAAGGGAGGGTCTGGAGGAAGGTGCGGTCTGATACATTCCTAGGGAAATACAATGTGAGAGGGGGTCAGGGAAGTTCAGACAAGGTAGAGCACTGAAAGCGAAAGAGAGAAGAGGCTATGATTGTAAAGGTATCCACTCTTTCATTTTTATTCTAATAAGGGACATAGAAGATACCATGCCTATTTAAAAGTTAAGTTTATTCACTTCTACCTCAAGCGCTTCAGTCCAATCTATCCGTCAACCACATATAAACTTACCATTTTATCCCTATTATTTTTTGGAAAGCAAGAAAACTATTTTTGTCTGATAAACTGTTGACTTTTACCTTGACAAAGCCAGATGGACACCTGCCAAGTAACTCTGAAGGAAAGGGTTGGCCCACGACACGATGTGGTCATCACTGGTGTCAAAGTTTTCATCATCCTTTCTCCCTTTGTTTCCCTCCCTGTCTCCCTTCTCTCTTCCTCCCATTTCATCTTTGTCCTGTCTCCCTCTTCCCTCCCACTCACCACTTGAAACAACCTGCCTTGTCCTCAGGGGGTGAGAAAGGAGGAGCCTTGTCCTGAGGCCGAAAGCCTTGAGTTTGGCAGATAATGTCTGAGCTGTGGGAAGGATGGACGAGTTGGCTTTAACACCCTCCCAGGCAAAAGAGCTCAGCTGGGACAGCAACTCTCTCTCCTCTGTTCTAACTATCTCCCTTCCAACACTCTTCATCTCACCTCCATCCCATTCATTTTCCTCTTTCTCCTCCTTTTTTGCCCATCTTCTTCTTCTTCTTCTTTGTGCTCTGGACTTTGTCTGAGTATTTTTGTGACACCTTTTCGTTTGATTGTTACTTGAGATTTGTGTCTGGGTTTCTTCTTCAGATTGCGGGGATGTTTGTGTTTGAACTTCGGCCTGTGAGTGTGTGCTCTTACTGTCCTTTTCCATTTTCAAACAAAGCACTTGATGGCAGAGCCCGGTTAAAGTTCTTGGTAGGTCCTCCAAACTTTTGGACTGTTCCAAAACCAGGCAAACCAACCGACATAGTCCAGGGTTCCAGCAGAGGAGATGTAGATAACTGCAGTTTTTTATGCAGTCCAAAGCAGCAGTTCTGAGGGCAGGATCAGTGAAGTACTGGGACAAATATGTCTCTACATCTGTGGGAGTAAAGCCACATAACTCCAGAAAGCTGTCTGCCCGCCGCAGAAGCTGGCTGGCAGTGCCTCTTGGCCGGGTAGAGAGCAGGAGAGTGCATCCTGGAAGAAGGACCCTCTGAAGTATGGCAGAGTATAACTGTCTTACTGTGTAGGTCTGTGATTTACTGTCTTTCTGTAATGATGTTACCAAGTCTTTTTCTTGAGTCTGGAGTAGAATTTCATAGTCCCGCAACTCGTCAAACCCATCAAAAATGACGAGCACACGCTTAGAGGCTGCAAGGATTTGAGTGTACACTTCCTCGGGGTCCATGCAGGAAGGGGCAAAGGAGGAGAGGTTTAACAGGAGGGTCTGAAGGCTATACGTTGGCGTCGTCAAAGTGAGCGCTTTGCCATCTAATAAGAAGACAAAGTCAAATTGTGGGATGCAGTCTCTAGACCAGTCAAGACACAGCTTCCTGATCAGGGTGGTTTTTCCCATGCCCGCATTACCAAGTAGCAATATGTAGCGTCTGGATTTATCTCCATTTGAGCCTTCGAATATCTGAGAGGAAAAAGATCAACATAAAGGTACTAGTGAGTTTCTGCCAATGATTTCAGCAATGCTTTTGACTTGTTTCATAAGTCTTATAATCAAATCAAAATACTCAGCTTCATCGTATCGAATTCGGCTGGGTTCAAAAAGCACATCACCAAATGGCAACTGGTTTTCCTATCCAATAAAAGTGATACTCTTACCTGACTCTTCCCCAAAAAGCTTTGTTGCCGTTCTGTATCTCCCATGATGACTAGCTCCTTGTCCAGGCATTTGTTTGTGTTTTTTCCAGAGCGAAGAATCTCCCTCAGGCTCACTTGCATATCCACATAATGAGATGTCAGGTTAAGGCCCTCATCCATATCCTGGCAAGTTTGACTCATGTGGGCTTTGACTTCCTGAATGTAGTCCTTCACAACCTCTGAAAAACAAACGCAACTGATTACTTAGCTGCCTCTCCACGAAACATATAGGAAATTTTAGATCAAGTAGAAAAGAGGATTAATAGTATGTGGTAACTTGCGTGGAATATCAAGGACAGTGGGAGACTGAGGAAGAGGTAAGTCTTTACATGGGGACATCTCTGAAATTCAAAAAGTCATGATATTTATAACATGGCAACAACTCTGCTGGGTAGTTTATGCACACAGAAGAAGAGATGAAATAGATACCACTACACACCATTACTGGGGGAGAGTGGTGAGTTACAAGGAGAAGAGATGGCTTTGCTAGCAGTGTCTGACAGAGATCCTGGTGGCGAAGAACTCATTTGAACTGGCACTACCGCACCGTCAACTACAAACACAAGAGAAGAGAAGAACACAGCAGTTGGTAGAAAGTGGTTGCAATGTTGATGCCTATAAGGCAGAAGTGAAACAGTAAATGTGGAACCATGACGAACATAACACCACCAGACAATTTTTTTACTCACCCGGGGAGAGTGGTTGTACTTGGTGATTGCAGGTTTGTGAGGCAGCAGGAACTATATTAGAAATAAGTGTTAGAGTATGAACTGTTGATACAGTACATATGCAATAAATAGACATTCAGGAGGGGGCAAAGGAGGACAAGTTAATGTATATAGTATATTTCATACAGTAAGTGCTTTTCATAGTGAAGACAAGACAGAAAATAATAAAAGAGCAAAGAGTAACTAAACCAATTAGCACAAATTAAATGGACAAAAACAACACGCAAAAGAAATGTAGAAGATGGAAACAGACTGGAAGAATGAATTGGAAGAAGTCCATGATGTAGATTTAGACAGAAAAAAACTCAAATCTGTTTGGGAGCTTATTCCAGGTATGTATTGCATAATAACCAAATACAGATTGACGTGCATTGCTGTTATATGAGTTCTTAAATTAACTACGAGCAGTAGGAGTTCCCAAAGTCAGAAAATTTCAAATCCTTTTTGGGAAAGTGTTGACTGATGAACATGTCATGTTGGTATGTCACCAGATACATAACTGCTGACTGAGACAAAGGACTCCCACTCTGTTTAATAGGGATACATGTTTAATTGAGTCAAATGCAGCATTAAAATTCTGTAGGACTAGGACTGAAATTTTGGAAGAAAGATGAGTAAGAAAAGTTTTTGGTAGACAACTTTCTTTTCATTATTTTACAATTAAACAGACAATTGAATGATTATAGATGTGTGGTTACTAATCATAGCTTTATCTAGTGCACATTTCTTAGAAGAAGCTTGATGATCCAGTTTTTAGGGAAATTAAAACCGCACCTCAACTGAGTTTTAATTTCCTCTACACAATCAACACCTCTCAGACACAATATCAACAAAAACAAAACTGAATACTATAGCCTTCACAAAGAGGATTTTTTTTGTTTGTTTTTTTACAGTTGTATTGGAGTGAATTAGATTGAACAGGTGTATCTAAAAAATGGTAACTCAGTGTATATTAATATTTAACTTACCTAATATGTATGTAGGTGTAGTGGCTGTATTGGGGAGTGGAAGTCTAATAACTGGAGGAGAGAGCCTCAGAGCTTGAACAACCTGATATCCTGGAGCGTCTGGGATGGTGATGAACTGAATGGAGGGATGGAAGTGAAGGATTTTTGGTGGAGTGGTGGTAAGGCCCGCTGTCTCTGCAGGCTCTGATCCTGCATCTGTGCCTGCAAAACAACCAGAAACAACATTGTTATCATTCCCTGAACAGGTTTTGGTCAACAGAGCTTAGCAAAATAGGATGTTTAACTAGAAAAAAACCCCTCATAGTTCAGTTTCCCAGGAAATAAGGGATTTCAGATTTTCTGACATTAAGACTTGAAAAATATTTTTAGACCATAAACTTCAATTTATTTGTACTTTATATTCAGAGTATCTCATTTGTTTTTGTGTTGCGGCTTCATAAACTGAATATTTTAAAAAACACCAAATTGGAGGAAGTCAGGTGAGGTGAGAGTTCTTTTCGTTGATCAATGTGACCAAAATTAAAGTTCTTCTTCATTCTGATGCCATGCAAGAACCAAGTCAAGCAACGTCAGCCAACATCCCTTTCACCAATGAGCCTAATGTTATTACTGTAGTGTGTGTGCTTTGCCTTGTCTGTAAAATTGCACTATACTTCTGTAGTAAACTCATAGTGCATAGTGCTCAGATGTTTTGTTCTGTTTAATAACATAACTCAACGTTACCCCTGTAGGCAACATATTACATTAGCATTTTACTGTGTGCCGTAGTAGCTATTAGTTCATATTTAATACGTCATTGAGTGATTAATGACTTGAATGACCTATTTTGCAAACATGTCCAGTTTGCAGCAATACTGATACCACCTTTCTTGTTCTTGTCTCCCAGCCCCATAATGACCCTAGATTTTCACTTCTGAGGCAGATGAGTTTTTTTCATAATACCCCTTTAATGTTTAAAAAACCTAAAATGTCTGTCTGTTCTCCTAAGGGCTGCATCAAGTTGCAGTAGGAGTAATGGACACTTACTCTGAGTGACAGCTGACTCCACCTGTACCGCTTCCGTTCGTGGTTTACCTGCGAAAATTGAAGAACCAACAATTAAAACATGAATCTTGGCTAAATTCACATGAAGAGAGCCACAAAAACGCTCAGAAGGATTATACTTTAGATCAAAAGGTGATAATTGCTCCTTTGGTCCTTTGGCCATTGGAATAACCTTCCTATGGTACTATCCTATGCTTATATCAAGTATAACTGATTTGCAGTCAATGGGCTGAAATGAGCAAAACCACTGTTAAGATCCAGTATTCTAGCTCTGCTTAAATGCTTAAAACTTGTAAAAAAATATTTATTACTGTTATCAGATTGTTGAACTGAAGGAGCAAAGAATAATGTTCAAAACAAATGCAGTATGGCTGTCATTAAAATTCTCGCTTCTATTGTACATGATTATTGTGGTTGGATTTTTTAAGATTGAGCCTGAACTCTGTTCTGGAACAATATAAGTAACAAGCCACTCTGCAGGTTGTATATTTAACATTGACCCCAATTTGAAGCCTAGACGTCATAAACCAGTACCCCAAACAAACAGTCTGGGTAGGTCACCTGCTGCTCTGTGCCTTTTTGGTCTGGATGGTGTGGTCTCATCATTGCACCGCCGTGACCGAGGAACTGGACATGGAAAATATAAATTGAATATGTAGATCTGGTACACGCACAAGAAAAACCGATGCATTAGTTCAGGGTTGAAGATCATTGTAGCTGCAATCCCAAAATTAAGCTTTATATGACAAGGGCAGTTTTCACAAAAACTGAGCAGACACTGAGCTGCAGTTGCTAGGTTCTATTTAGCGGCGGGTTATCTACCGCTTTCTCGTTTTCTCCTGTTATTTGCTTTGCCTGTTGGTCTGTCCACCTGTCGCTGCTGGTGGTTGCCAGGGCAAGGCAGCTCTACTGGCACAGCAGGGTCACCTGTTGTGCATGAGAAGAGGAAGTAAAAGAGTCAGTGAAGCAGATAGCAGACACAGCAACCAGAAATGGTTGTTATTCTCGTGCATTTCAGTACTGATCTGAAACTCATGACAGTGAAGCCTTTTTCTGTATATGTCTTGAAGATTTGACAAAGGATGTGGCATATAGGGAACACTTTGGGCAACTGCCACTTTAAACATGGTTCTCAACCCTTGTGTTTTAGGTCACAATGGACTTTTTCTTCAGATTCTTTTTTCTACTGACTTTTTTGGAGCCCAAAACCAAGTAGTTTTCTGTAGTGTGGTTTTCTGACTTCTGAAACATGTCATCAATTCAAGATCAGAAAGCAATCATAAGCAATTTACATAAAATTGGGAAAGGGCAGCAGATTGTTGGCAGGAGATCTATATTAATACCAAATTATATGATGCAGTGTTGATCTGCAGAGGTAATTTCAGCTGCAAAGATACCTTGTTGGTAAAATGGAATGTAAATAAGGATGATCTATACAACCATCAGGTGAACCTGCCTTTTCCTGCAAAGTAACCCAGTGAATCACTGTGCTGCTTGTGTCTAAATGTAAAGACACAGCAGTAACCTTGGTATGTGAAATATGGTGATTTCAGATTTTAGGTGTCATGGCAGTGTGACATCACCTACCTAGGAGTAGCTTCAACACCTTTTGAGAATCTAATTTCATTAACATCATAGGATTGAAAATGTTGCACTATCTAATAAAAGTTGAACTTCTTTATCTACAGTTTTCAATGTGAGCATTAATTATTAATTTGTGTTAATGTTTGGACCTTTTCTTTTTCTCCTTTAATATATTTCATTGCCTGCCATGTATCAATAATGGTAAAATGAAAAGAAGAGATTCTTACTGAAGATGTTGAATTCCTCACAATTCAACCACAAATCGCTAAAGAGCCCATCTGTACCTAGTTAAGAAAATGCATAAAGGGAATTAGACAGCAGATCACCTTTGTATTTGTACTTGAATATGTGTGTGTAAGTCACCTAACTGACCATTATTAAGTGTGTTATTCCATACTGTATTTGAGTGAGAATGTGTATGTCAAAATCCAAAAGAAGTATGTGTTCTGGTTTGTTTTCAACTTACCCAACAGGTAATCATCGTTCATGAATTCAGATATATCATCTAAAACACAAAGAATCAGCATTATCAGACAAAACATATGAATCAGTCAGCTAATTAACCATTTAAATTTCACAAAACTCTCTACCTGCATTTTTTTTTCATGTGAAAGATCCGACCATTTTTCAGCATAAATAAAGACAAGAGGCTGAGAATACTGGATAACCTGCCAGTTCAGGCCTCTCTCTCCAGGAGTACGAAGCCCGAATGACCAGGAGGACACCGGGAGGAGCAGAACAAGCTATAGGTTGCTACTCTAAAACTGTCCAGTTGTTACGGCCCCCAGGGTCCTATGGGATATCTGGGCTTCTCTGCACCTGACTCAGATATGCAGCTAGAGCTGTCTTAAAAGGGGCATAGGTGCACACTTGGTGCTGTGTGTTCAGGTGGATAAGGTGGTTACGGAGGTAGAGAGCACTACCTGTCAACTTTTTCTGAGCAACAAATGTCTTTAGCCAATTCTTTGTCTCCTCCTTTTACTAGTTTAGTAAAACTGCTTTATACAATGCCAATAATGTTTCAAAATCTCTTCTCCCTCAACCAGCCCAGATTCCAGACCAACTTTTAAGTGCCTTTGTTGCCATCCTTAATCTATTTAATATCTTGAAAATATCCTGTAGGTATCTGATTTGATTGTATTGCATGATATGTTCCATTTAATGCAAGTCTGAAAATCTAAATGTTGGCCTATTTGTTATTCAAATTGGTGCGACTGATGTTGGTGATCCCGGTGAAATAAATAATCTTAAACCTACTATATTTCCCGTAATTTTATATCTATATACAGTATCTTGCACTTGGAGTTTAGCCTGAATTTTGTATCATTTAGTAGGCTAAAGGAATTCTCGAGATCTTTTTCATATAATGGATAAAACATGGCAAAGGCAGCAGGAGCTTCTAGTGCTTAATTATCTCACCTGAGTCTAGAGTATAATCTTTTATATATATGTATACTCTTTTATCTGCTTTTTATTGGCCTCAACATTTTTCAGGTACCCCCCAAAAGTGATTTATTTGTTCCAGTAGTTTTATGAAGCAAACTACAGTAGCTTTTCATCTAATCAGCGTGTTGATTCACATAGAACCATTCTGTAGAGCTGCTTACCACAGCCCAGACAGGTAGTTGAAATTCAAACAATACTAACCTGGTAGATCTCCTAAATCTGGAGGGATAAATGGGTCCAGATCTACTTCCTGCATCTTGGCACCTGATAACACACAGATAGAAAAAGAAGAAAATGAAGTGAAGAAACGAAGATGCATAAGGAATAAAAGCATCAAGTGCCATGTTGAAGATGCCTGAACCCTGTATCAAAGTCATGGCTGAGCGTACTGATCAGCAGATACTCCTGATTTGTGTCACAAATTAGCCAACCTCAGACGAAGATTTTCCGGTGTCATTACTGCCACAACAATGTTCCCACATTAAGTTTGGAAATTTCCGCATTCCTCTTCCTATAAACACAATGCTGTTGTGATGAGTAGAAAAATACTAGAAGCAAATGTAATCTTCTGACTCAAGTCTTCGCTCTTTTTCATGCACTGTCTGTGCCGTGTCCAGCTAAATGTGTTTGGGTTAAAGCAGGATTTCCTGCTTCATTATGGTTTGCAAAATCAAAATGCTTTCAAAACCTTACACGGTCTCTCCCTACATAATGATATGGGAGGCAAAGGAAATGCTAAAAAAGTATACCTGGCAGAGGCATTAAGAAATAGAGAAAGGAAACTCAGGAAGACCAGGGCAAGAAGAACAGATCACAGGCACAGTGGAAAAATGATTGGTTCCTTTGTTCAGTGTTGAGACCCAGGGGCATGTGTGGAAACAAAGTTTGTGCCAACGTTGCTACAGTTTCTACTGGTACTACTCTGATAACGCTTCATTTTCATTTTTAAGCCCTAAATACTGCAAAATCGTTATCATGGAAGAGTGAAATTCTTTGGTTCTGCCACATGGGCAGACCCACGCCTACGCACCTCCTTTCTTGTCTACTATCGAGTAGCCATTGCTTTGTTGTTACCGAAGCAGTGATTGAAAGCAACGCAATGACTGTCACCTAGTTCCATGGGAGTCCCCCCAAATACCGAATTTCCACTAGCTTCCCCTCACGACGACCTCTCATCTCATTGACTCGAGCAACGCTTTACACTTGGGGGACATGTTGGCGGAATCTATCAAAGCCATTTATTATAAAGGCATAATTAAGGTTATTTGGTAATAACCTTAATAGTTAAGGTTGTTTAAAGGCAGAAAAAATATTTAAAGGCAGACTTAGTTTTGTTTGTGCTGATCATCCAATAAGGTAAGTCATAGGTAAAACTCCTACATCTGTGCATAATGCAATTAATAATTCAATGAAAATGAAAATCCGCTGCAAAATGACTCATACGCATCGGGAGGGGGAGGACGAAAAGTTCTCCGACATCTTTTCCTGCCCATGCCTGCGCA
The DNA here is from genome assembly GCF_016859285.1 of Xiphias gladius. Lineage (NCBI taxonomy): Eukaryota > Metazoa > Chordata > Actinopteri > Istiophoriformes > Xiphiidae > Xiphias > Xiphias gladius. The sequence continues at coordinate 9,886,470 of NC_053402.1, forward strand.
CTTTGGGGAAATGCGCACAAGGTGCCCGGGGTAACATTTACCTGCCGGTCCGGCCTCACCGGATGATGCTCAGGTCCGCTGAACTCCCGCTCTATATTCCCTGTGCCAGTAAACTCCCGGCCGCTGTAAATGACAACGGCCGCCGCATATGTCTTCGGTTGGCTCACGCTTCTGGCTGGTGCGTGCAACCTGCTCTCTTGGACTCCAACAAAAATGTTTTCTTTTACTTTCACTTCACCCAGAGTCACCTTCAGCGACGCCAAGCCGAGGCCGTTTGCTTTTCAGGGGGAGCGCGTCAGCGGTCTGTTTCTGGAGCGAACTGCGGTTTAGATTGGAAAGTTATTAAAAGTCCCCCATCGCGCCTTAAGTGATCAGTTGAAGCAAGACGAGGTTGTGGGCTACTGTGCCACTGTGTGAGAGCCAAATCAAAGCTGAAACATAAATAAAATCCACAACATCACATTAACCAAATGCTCAGACTTTTGAGGTGTATGGTCATATATGTAGAATATAAACCATGTAGGAAACGGTAGAATAGCCTAATTAGTAGCGGTAAAGTGCGCTAAATAAACGCCATGCGAGATTAATGAAGACAGGGCCCTTATCTTCCTTAACGGTAAGACATGCGTCTTAGCGTGTTGCGTGAAAGTTGGCTTTTAAAGAATAGTGGAATTTGACTGGAAATTAGGACTGTAACTCCGGGCCCGGAGGAATTAGGAGCAATTAAATAACGTAAAAGAAACATGGGAAAAAAAGGAAATGTAAAGGAAAAAAGGAAATGTAAAGGAAAAAAGAGGAATAAAGAGGTTAAGCCGCAGATTTGGATGAAGCCCTTAGGCTCTGTTTGCGGTGTTAGACGGGCCATAAAACCTGAGATGTTACTAGGAGATGTTTCAGGTCAGTTCTAAGAACTGGAGGTGCAGATGGAGAAAATTCAATTGTAAGCTCCCACTCGAACATTCGTTGACGAACGATGTCTGAAGCAGCCTCTCATTGAAATGTCTGCATCTCATTAAGGTAGCATAAATTTAGGAAAAAAGAGAAAAGTGAGCGGCAAAAATGCGCATTTAGTAGGGAAAAGTATGAATGACTTAACGTTGAGGAATTTGGGATGATGATTGAGTTTGTTGTGAGCTTCTGTTTGGTGTATTCTGCTCTGTGTCTTTGTTTTTTCAACGATTGGTCTGTCTGTGTGTGTGTCTGCTCCGTGGTGTGTCAGCGGTGCTTCAGCTGGGTGTGACTGGATGTGGAAGGTTCATGTGTGACAGCCACACATAAGTTGTGGTTGAAAATAAGTGATCTATCGATTCATAAGGACAGATATGTTTGCCTTTAATGTTAAATATATATGAGCCTCTTTCAGGGGGACGTTTTGATAAAAATCATGAGCCTTTTTGAAAGGACGTTTGAAAGTAATGATCTATGAGTCTTTAAGGGGACTAAGATTGTTAAAATACATACATGAGCCCTTGAGGGACGTTTGATAATATCTATGAGCTTCCATTGAGAAGACGTATTGAATCTGTATGAGCCCCGAGAAGAACATTTTTATTGTATAAAAAGTGGGGAGAACAGCGAGGATGTTTTGTGTGCACAGGAATGAGCAAGAAATAAGATAGGAAGGGAAAGATAACCTCCTGATAAAATTACCAATATTAAAACACGCATTTGGTATTGATGAGGGACCAATATGAGTGATTGATGAGCTTGTAGTTTTTCTCTGTTTTTACTTTTTGCCTCTCTGTGTGTGTGAGAGAGAGAGTGAGAGAGTGCTGCACCCTCCCTTCCCTCCTGGTCAGAACCTGAAAAAAAAAAAAAAAAAAAAGGGTTGATTTGATTTCTAATAAGGGAGTATAAGGTAATTATTACAATGCCGAAGGAGGACATTAATACTTTGAAAACAATCACTCCGGTTGAGAGTAAAGAAGAGTAATCCCCTAATTAAAGGTGTAGAAAAAATGTCAGAAAAGTGGCATAAGCGTTGGCCTGAAATTGACCAACCTTGGCCAGTGGAAGGGACACTTAAACCCAGATGTAATTAAAACAATGCAGGTGCTTATATCTACATATAAGGCGGATCGGAAGAAAGGTAGAAAGGGACAGAAACGCAAAGAAAAAAGACAAACAGAGCTTGGCATTCTCCAGTTGTTTGAAAATGAGGGACAGAAATTATTGTAAGCTGCAAAACATAAGAGGGAGAAAGGCGCAGAAGAAATAGAGAAGAATGTAGAAGAAACAGAAAAGTTAATGGCAGAAACTAATTCACCATTCTCACATACGGCCCCAATAAAGAAACCCCCACCTTATGAGGAGAAGGTGAAGTTTGAGGAGATTTATCCCCAACTTCCAGTGATTAGTCAGGAGGGTAACTATCACATTACAGATGACAATGAGCGAATAATAGAAACAGGAAGAGCGGAAACAACCATAAAGATGTATCCAAACACCAAAAGTGAAAAGAAAATGGCCCATTTAGAAACTAAGGGGGGACTAAGGATCAAGAAGATGGAAAGTGGAGAGGATGATCAGAGTGATTCGGGTGAAAATATGGGTGGATATGACCCAGCAGTCAGACGGATGTTGGCTAAAGCGGAGAGAAAAGGAGTCAGAACATGGAGGAAAAAGGATCAAAGAGATGACAGCTCCAATGAAAGTGAGAACGGAAACAGCAATGGAGACTCAGAGAGCAAGGGTTCATCGTTTTTAAGAGGGTTTCTCCCAAGGGCGTCCAGTACCAGATATGGAGAAGACAGATGGCAGACTTTAAGAGAGGTGGAGGAATGTATTGATCAATGTCTTATTGACATATATAATTCTACCAGTCTAGAAAGTCTGGAAGCACTGGAGAATCAATTACAGGAATTGTAGATAGCTAAGAAAGACTTACGGAAAAAAAGACTCTAAAAAGTCAGACACGATGAAATACTCATTACGCCCAAGAAGGGGAAAGTCACCAGATAAGATGTGTCCAGTGGTTATTCAAGGACAGACTCTGGAGTATAAGCCCTGGCAGAGTACAGATATGTCAGACATACTTGAGAAGTTACCTACTCTTCAAGATGGAGCGCATCCTTGGATTTCAAAGTTGGAAGAGATAATGGTGGGAACACAGTCAGCCCTAGGAGATATTAAGAGACTTTTGGCTAACCTCCTTGGAGTCCCAGCTATGGAAGAGATTTTGCAGAAAGCGGGACTAAATCGATATGTGGGAACTTCTGTGAACGATCCAGAGTTGTCTGCTGCAAATAGAGGTCATGTTTGGAGAGCAGTGAGAGATACATTTCCAACAAATGTACATCCTGATAATATCCTTATTGAACCCCTCGGACAGGAAGAGAACCCAAGGGCTTATGTGTCAAGGGCCCATCAAGTGTGGAGAAATGTCACAGGAAATGATCCGGATTTGACTCAGATGGAGCAATCAATTTACGAGTGAAAATACAGAAGGGGTTGCCCCTACTAGTGAGGAGCAAGGTGGTTGGTCTTGGAAGCATGGCAAAGGGTGTCTATACGGACCATATAGCACATCAAGTGGAGCTATATTTACAAAAGAGAGAGAGAGAAACTACGTGGAAGGCATATGGATTTGACTCCTCGGTGCTACAAATTTCAGACCCATGGGCAGGTAGAAATTTGTGGTTCCAACAATTGACTCATTCTGTAAGATCGATTAAGGACATGAATTGCCCATGTGTGGTGAGAATTCCACCACCAGGCACATGGCCTGCAATTATGGAAACAGTACCAGAACCGCTGCTTCCTAAGTGTCAGTCTTATGCACTATCATGGCTGTTGTATCAGCAGAAGTCAAGAGAAGATAAGGTTATGGCTTTATCAGTACATCTGTTTAGACCCAGATTTGATTGCTCTTGGTTGAAAAACTTGCCATATTTAGATTTACTCGACAAACACAAGGATATGACAACAGCAGTTCCTGTTGGACAGGACGTGACACCTGTAAAGGCTGAAGACTGTTTTTGTTCGAATGAAACACATTATGGCCCTGGTATGCTTATGGGAATAGCAGACTGTGATAAATATATGATGCAATTTAATGGGCGTGAACACAAGACTGTTGATGGGTTATATACAGTGACCTTTCATACACCGCACCGCAAACAGAGTAAAACTGAGGTAAAGGTGAAGAACCAAACTTTGCCTGCAAATGTGACTATAGGGAATTTTAGAGACATTTGGTGGATTTGTGGTGATAAAGCATACTTATTTCTGCCATATGGATGGACTGGATGCTGTTACATGGCAAGATTGAAGCTTCCATATGAAGTTTTGGCGGTCCAGAAGGGACAAGCACCTGATGAGGTCAAATCTACTGCTGTTCCCGGTAGTAGGAAGAAAAGGGAAATGGCACAATTTCATAATCTGGAGTCCTATCATGGGAGGATTTGTCTTGGAGAGAAATGGGGTATAGGACTATTTTCATGGTATGGAGTAATATTTTTGGCAGATCATATTGATAATATCACCTACACCTTGCAGGGTTTTGCAAATGAGAGAGTAAAGGGGTTTGAATACTTGTCAAACACCCAAAGGAGTCACAGACTGACATTGCTGAAACATGATATGGCTCTTGATTATATTTTGGCGAAACAGGGTGGCCTATGTGTGGCTTTGAATTTAACTGTTGATGCCTGTTATACTTTGATTCCTGACAACTCTGATAATATCACTAGTGTTGTAGATGCATTGAAGAACATTAGGGATGCGTTTGGCGCAGCACAAGGAGCTGGATGGTCTGCTAATGTTTGGTTACGAGACAGATTTGGAGTCTTAGGTGCGGCATTGATTCAAATTTTGATAGCAGTTCTTATATCACTGTGTGTGATGTTTTGCTTTTGTACACTGCTACTGACCTTTAGGAAAGTGATAATATTAAGATGGGTTGGAGTTGTGATGCCTGGACATCAGGTACAGATGCCACTACTACGTAAGACTGACCCAGACGACGAAGATGAGGAACTGGTGGTAGAATGCAAATTGATTGAGAAATATCCTTTTTGAATATGATTTCATTATTCTCGATGCATTTATTTTTGGTATTATTTAGTTATTTTGTAGTGTCTTACTATGGAGAGGTATAATTGAAGGGGGGAAATGGAAATGTGAATATTAACTTGGGATAATGTGATAATCTGCATCTGATGTTTTTTCTTTTTGCAAGATACTGGTTGGTGTTTTCCTTCTTTTCACCTAGAATGGTATTGGGGAAAAACCACTGTGAGGGTGGCTGACTGTTCGGAGACCCTGATATTCCCAAACCCTCAAAACAAGGAGGGTGAAAAATGGACGAAGGGCCCTGAACAAGGACACTGTGGGACTAAAATATCTGGACTCAAAAGACCATCAACACTACAACGCGAGTCGATGATGTTGAGGAGCTGCAGTGTGATACCTTCTTATGTCTTCTCTTATGTATATGTATATATTTTACAGTGTGAAATTTAATCTGTGATATTGATAATATCTAAAGTAGGACATTTAATTTGCGTTACTTGGGGATCTTTTTGCTTTAATTGCCTTAGGAATGTTGTTCTTTGTCAGTAGGTAAATACACTGGGACCTCATTTATTTTCTTTTTCTCGGTGCTTAGGGAGATTGGTGCTAGGCAGGGAAAGGTCCATTGGAGGGTCAAATGGGACGACCAGCCTGAATTTGGACATTATTTCGTTTTATTTTCTGAGGTTTCCATATGTATTTGCTTAGGACATATCTATATTTTTTTCCCAAATTTTTCTTAATTGGCTTGGAGTACTATATGTGGTCGCTTGAGGCAGCGAGGGCCGTGAGAAGAATTTCCTGTCTTGATTGATTGATGAAACTTGTGAAAAAGGACAGCCGCCTGACAGGTTTTTGCTCTCACACTCCATAAATTTGTTGTTTGGCTAAGGCTAAGCTGCAACAAGCAGTATAGGAAGAACCGACTTTCTTGGAACATTTGTAAACATGCATGGGTAATTCTTTTCTTTTTGAGGCTCTGCAAGCCTCAAAGGGGGGAAATGAGGTGTATGGTCATATATGTAGAATATAAACCATGTGTGAAAATAGAGATATGGCTCAGAGGCCATAGGTCAAAGGTCCTCAGAAGGGGTCTTGCAGTTCCCAAAGGCAGGTAGTGCTTTGTAACCAAAACCATATGTGAGTGACAGTTTTTAGGAAAACAACTGTCCTATTTAAGAGTTGGTCACCAAGGCTGAATTTCAGAGTGGTTCATCGGCTTCACACCCTCCCACAAGCAGATCTGCAGATGCTTGACTTGACGCTGTTCTTCTTTGTAATAAACCTTTATATGCAATCAAGACAGTGTCAGCGGAGTCTCCTTCATCCTCTTCACATCAGCAACACCATCAAATAAACTACACTTTCACCTTGGGGAAAAGAGGAAAGCTTACAGCTCTCCTGTCCTTAAAAATCCCTGTCTGCTCTGGCCTCTGGAATTCCCTTTTAATTGATTGCAAATCTTTACAGGGACTTCTCCAGGACTGTCTGGCAGTTTTGTGGCGGAAACGGGTCTCTCACAGACCCCGCGAGACCAAGGTACCAAAAGCATAAACATATTCCTGTGGTAATGGAACTTAAGTCTAAACCAACCTCCCTTTGAATGTGAAGACATCCATCACGTAACTGAAAAATCTTGTGACAGATCAGTCATTACTGTACTCTATTAGTACTTTAATCATATTATAAGTCTCATCTGCATACACACGAGTGTTCCTATTATTATCAACATTGTTATTCATTGATTTTTCTTTGTGGTTTGTCCCAGGAAGAGCTCATGCCTCTTCTTCTTTTTTTCCATTCAGTTCTTTCGTTTCTAAGGTCCTCTATCCTCCCTATCCAATGCTGCCCAAGGAAAAGCAATGAGCTCTACCTAACTGCATGCCACAGTTTGTACAGTATGTTCATCTGTTGCTCTTTGTGCATATTTTTGCAAGCAAAGTGCTTGCTCAGCTGCCTTTGTATTGTTTCTGTTTGGGTCTCGTCAGAAGCCCCCTTTCCTACCTCATATGTCATTGATGCTTTTGATACCTGATTTTGAAAACTGGCTCATTTTGCTTAAACACGGCCACTGAGCCCTTGACTCCCTGTCTGACCTCAACCGGTGAAAAGCAAAACCAAAACACTTATCACCTCTTGGTAGAATGAGGAAACATGGGGAGTTCTGATAATAAAGTGGAAAGTACCTGCTCTACCTGTTCATTGTTGCCAGATAAAGCACTTATGGGCTATGCCACCCCCCACTATGTATTACATCTCACACATTAATAGCGGTTACTATGTACTGCAAACTCTTTTCTTTAGAAACAATGAATGTGCATGCACATAAAGTATTTACATGCACAAACACACACACACACACACACACACACACACACACACACACACACACACACACACACACACACACACACACACACACACACACACACATACAGACACACACATTTAATATTGGGAAATATGGTACAGAGGAATTCTAGTCTAGTCTTTTCTTCTTTTTTTTAAAACAAACCCGCAAAGTTGTAGGTCTGTACAGTGTGGCACATTCGAGCAAAATTGCTGACCTCGCTGTGATTTTGAATCTGTAATAACTCAGGGTTAAATGCAACAAATCTCAGCGCAATGCTGGCAGAGAAATAAAGACTTTTGACTAGGTTGACAAACAACAGAATAGGTCACACCTATACATATGAAAGGGAAGCTCCACTCTTGGAAATGAGTAACCTTCACAGGGCTGCCCATTATTTCGGCTCAACATTCTTGTCCTTTGCCAAAACTTTGTGTTATGCAAACCAATGGGCAGGTTTCCATCACGGCTCTGTAGTGTCCAGCCTATGAATATTTTATTAATATTTTCAAGAAATTACTAATTTGATTGTCTTAACCTATAGGAAGAGAAAGAGAAAGTGTCTTTGGCACAGGGTGGTTCCTCATCCCCTCTGCAGTTTTGAAGCCATGGGCATAAATCATAATGAAACTGAAAGTTTGGCAAACCCTGATTACCAAACCCAGGCATGGCATTAATTTAAACAAAAGGAGCCAAATACTGTCTGCCTCCTGATTCAAGACACACCATATCTCATACAGGGGAGGGAGTTGACTTTAGCTTTGAGATTTTTGTTGCATAGCAAGAAAAGGAACAAAGGAAAGCACCTAGAAAGCTTGGACAGAAAAGTTTCTTTTGGCACTATAGTGATGCCCAAATGCACATGAAATCAAGGCTTTGACAGTATTTCTGTAACCAGAAAGAGAGAATGTAGAAGAACAGAAAACACTGAAGAATATATAAATATATAATACAGATAGTATTTGGAGCAGAGCTGAATTAAAATAGGGGACATGATATGATGATTAATGAGAGCAAACTTACCCCAGTGTGACTCATCTCTCTCCTCATCCTCTTTATTTTCATGGAAGTCTGTTATGCTATCAATGCTGCATCTTGTTGTGCTGTAAGCAGTCCTGAAAACATGTTCTAAGTTGTCTAGAACACCGAATGTCATGCTAAGATCTATTTTTGAGTAAAATGAGCTATCCTGTGCATCAGTTTGAGTGTCTTTTGGAGTACAAGGTGAAAGCAAATCTGTCACGTCTTTAAATCCGGCGTCTGTGCGACATTGTGCGTCTCCTGTCAAACATATCAGGTCGTCTGCTGTGGCTGTTGTCCCATCAGCTAACCAGCAGACACTGAGATGTCCCCCCAGATAGGTGTCTGTGATGTTGTTGTTTGTGGCCGTGGCTGTGCAGGCCTCTACAAGTGAAGCATTTGCTGCCTCTCCGCAGTTACTGACCTGACCGGTATTCAATCCAGCCGTCGCCACACTGTCAAATGCAGAGAAACAGAGGTCTTTCAGCAAGTCAGTTGGTCCTTCCGTATCCAGTGTGAAGCTTGTGTCTGTAATATCTGCTTCCATACACTTAAAGTTGTTGGTGTACAAATCCAGTTTTCTGCAGGAAATTGCGAGCTCTGTTTCAACTTCCATATTCAAATCATGGCATTGTGCTTCACAGCCGGTCACTGTGTTTTCACTTGTCGCACACCCAATAGTCATACAAGGAACCAGAGGCAATAACAACTTCCGTCCTCTGTCCCAGTGCTGCCATAGAGGGACAGCTATCCTCCTAGCCGCCTCCTCTACCTGCTCTAACCACTCCTTCTCGTCCTCCGTATTCCTTTCAACCATTCTGTCATTATCACTTATTCGCTTCTGCATAGATTCTGCACTTCTCAGCAACTCTGAGATTTCATCATTGAATCTGAAAGTGAACTGGTCATCACATGTCATTGGTGTAGGCGTGATCATGTGGTTGAGGCAGTGTTCGTCCATCTCTGCCCCCCTCCCCAATTCCCGAATTAGTGTAGGATTATTTCCATGATTAACTTGATCTTCATACATTGGATGCATTTTCGGACTGGACCTTGTGCTGTTATTTTCATGCAGTGATAATACAGACTCCAGTCTTGTCTGGTTGTGGTCAATGACGGCAGATTCTCTCGACTTTGATGACTCATATTTCCTCACCTGGCTAAGAAGACCTTGGTGGGTGGTGGATCCTCGAGAATGAATGTGATCAGATCCTGGTTTCCATGCTGGTTTGCCCTGATTAGACACATGTGCGATCCCCTCAGTAAGTCGATGGAGACTCAAGGTCTTGCTGTAGGCGTCTGAGATGATCCGCTCCTCAACCAAACCCTCCAGCAGAACTTGGATCTCAGCAGGGGAGGCCCAGGTCAGAGCCAGCCGCACTCCGTCCAGAACCTCCTCGAACTGGGCCATGGTGAGGACGTCTTCTCCCTTTAACTGAGATCTAGCAAAAGAGACAGCTTCTAGTAGAGATGATTGAGTTTTAGTTTTTTGATTTAAAGGGACACAGAATTATATTTCTCAGGAGGCGTCACATTAATGGAGGGAGGTGTTTGTGTGGTTGGAAGGCAGGTCTGTTTGAAGAATTGTTTTTTTTTTTTGGGTGGGAATGTATGTAAAATAGACTTATATTTCCTGGGTGCAGTGATGTCATTATTATTGAGAAGCGTGGTTACATGCTCAGACAAGGAGAAGTGATTATGGGAGACAGTCTTTATGTTTCACACTTCCCATTTCATCTTATAAAGTCAATTCAACTGTATATTTGTCACTATTGATTAGCATTAATTTTGTCTAATGGTACCTAATTTTTGCTATTTTTAATAGATTAAAAAAAACATACACACATCACTGAGTGCTGTATCACACACACACACACACACACACGCTTGTAATGCATTCCCTGGCCCCTTACCCTAACCTTAACCACTACAAATAACTGCCTAACCCCAAACCTTAAACAGTCCGAAACCTAATTATAACCTGAACCATGAAACCAAGTTTTAACCCTCAAACAGCCCTTTGAAGTTGTGAGGACCCGCCAAAATGTCCTCACAATGATGGTTTCAAACCAAGATTTGTCCAATCATCCAAAGAAAGACATGTACGCATCACAGACACACAATCACACACTACAACGAAGAAAACCATTACCTTCAACAAAGCTACATACTATACACAGTTATCAGTGTATAAATTGTTCATTATTCCATTGTTTCCAATACTTTTTCTTGTCGCTTAATTTTGCAGCGCAACTTCTACACAAAAGGTCTCACTAAATCACCAGATTTTCTGATAAAATCAGGTTTGATGAATCAGTTTTACTGATTTAGGGACTTTTTCTTTGTGTAACAAAACGAACAATGGAGGAGAAACATTTGTTCATTTCCTATTTTAAAACCTCTCCAACTTTCATTTGGGTCAGTCACGAATCAGCATTTTCGCACATTTTCTTGTTTTCAAACATGAACGCATAAGAATTCTTCACACGTAACCAAGCATGGATAAACAGTAAGCGTCAGTCGCTCTACAAATGCAAATGTGCAATCCTGTGTCACCTTGAGCAGCAAATGAGTCTAGTCTGTTATTTACTCTGTGTGTTAGAATTTGTTTGGTAAAAACAATGCCTGATGCCTTCCTGCTATACCCAGTATTCACCATGCTTCATTTGCATTGTATCATGAAGGAAAAGTAAATGTGGCGGTAATGGGAAGACACCGCTGCCTTTACAGGTGTACAAAATAAATTAATATATTCCCACACTGAAACCACTGCAGTTGCTTTGCACTTTTTAATATAGTGAGAAACCTATTTTGGACCCTCTGTATAAGCTTTCCCAAGTATTGAAACCTTCAGGTATCACAGCTTTACAGAAGTAACATATTAGTTATGGAGACACTAATCATTACTTTCATTCTTTAAAATTTAAGTCATACTTGTATAACTCAGCAAACTGCAACCAAAACTATCATAAAATAAAACTAGAGCTACGAGGGGCGTACAGACCAATATATGTGAGAATAACCCTGCCTGTGTCGTTATGTTTGTGACTGAGGCTGCTGCTGCTTTGTCTGTTAGCAGGATGCAGATGCAGTTTCACATGTGTTTTTTTAATGAACCCTGAAGGAACTACGACTATGTACAGTCGTGTTTCCATTACCACAGATTACATTACAATGACTTACCTTTGACATTCATTCAGCGCCTGGAGACCTAACCCTAACCTCTAACATTGAGACTTGCTTTTTGTGCCCAAAATGTGACTATGTAATGGGATTTATCCCCACAACACGAGTAATACAAGTATACACACAAATATACACAAAGTATACACAAATTCAAAGACACCTGCTGAAAAATGTCCACATAGTAGGGCCATCGTCATCATTATTCTCAGTGAAATGTTTTGTCAAAATACTTGATAATATACATAATAAAATGGAACTGTGGGTTTTAACATTAAAACCAAGGTTATATCAAGAATCCTAGGTTTATAAGCAGATAAACAAAACAAAAATAACCTGCAGTGAGGGTTCGGTAAATTTAATAGGAAAATCATTTAAGGCCATTTCATGTTTGGTCAACACATGTACATCACACAAAACATCTATCCAAAACACATTTTCAACAAATCATTAATCAAATCATAGAAAAAAGTTTTCAAAACAGGGTATCAACCTTTACAGGTTGTGTTGTTGCTGGTATATTTATTATGAATGAGGAAAAAACAGAGTTACTCAAATCGTTATATAAACTTAACTTTAGATAGAAGCTTAATATCTGTCTACAAAACTCTGCTGATTTGGAAGGTGGAATGATTACAATCACTGAAGAAGCAAAATCAAATGAGAAGCCAAAATTTCATAAAACGCTGCTGATACTGTGCTCTGTATTCAGAGGACTTTGTCAACTGGTAGCCTACCTGGGTTAAAATGCCAGCTATTGGTGCCATCATTTAACTCTCTTCCTGCGTACTATTGATTCATTGCAAACAGTGACAACGAGGGCCAACGGATCCACAAACACAATTCTCGGCAGCAAAAATGTCCTTTAAGGAACTGTTTAAATGTCACCACTGCTCGAATTAATACATCATCAAGGTTTTTAACTTCCCCAAATACTAGATGGTACTTGGGGAAGAAAATTGATCAGTTTTCATCTTGTAAAGGATGTTTATTTATGTGTGATTTTACCCGAGCCTCTGGTACTGCACAGATCCCCCACCTGTACCCGAATTTACATAAGGATAAGCCAAGTGATATTCTGTATTTCTTATTTTCAACATATCCCATAAAAAGACTAAAACCAAAAATGAATTGATCCCACAGCCAAGCACTCTCTGTGGGGACACTTTCTGTCTCTCTAATGTCCAAAAAATATTAAAACACATCAATAAGCCACACCACTGCACTGGGTGGCATGTTCTTTCACTACCACTACTATTACTGCAGTTTATTTTGAGCCAATATCGCAAACACTATTCTGCAGCCGTGAACACTCACTTGAGCAATTGTGTATTAATCCACAGCTGAGAAGAGTCCCGAGCAAATGTACTAATCACTCCTGTTAAGGGTAACGTTTGGTAAAAACTTGCTGGTGCCCAGCTGTTTTAGGAAATTATTTAACCTGTCTTGAAATTGAAAGTATATATTTGTGACCTGTTTTTAGAGATTTACGTCTTCACGAGGAACGAGTTGTAATGCAGGAATCGATATTCGAAACTGGGCCCAAGTGCTTATTTGGCCAGCTCACCAACCTCATATCGAAGCTGCTGCCTGTCATCAATTACAATGATGTTGTTGCTGATAAAATTCTGACGAGCACTGATAAAAAAGGCAATACTGATGTGTGTTCCATGTGATCCGTGTCAGCGTTGTCATTCTATATGGGCCCCATCAGGAGTGTCTTCAGGTAGTGCTCTGCTCTTCTGTCACACGGTTGGAACAGTAGTCCTGGATACCTGGCGGAGGAGAGAGAGGAGAGGAGCGTGATATTGATGAAATGGTAGTTTTGGACACAAATTATGGGGTACCTCTGCTGTTCACAAAATGTTTATGTAAGTGCACAGGGCAAAAGTATTGAGTCAATCATGTGTTACACAAGCCCTATTTCATTCCTCAACTTAAAATGTCATGCTCTAAGTACAGTTATTGAATTTCAATACAAACCTCCCTCTTCCCCTTTAGTCGACTGGTTCCCATTTGTAAAGTGATCACTTCCTCTTTCCTTTCATTTAATCGGGAATTGGGCTATTAAGTAAACCATCTAGTCATCAAAAATAATCAGGGGCTTCGATGGAAGGCGAAATATGTGTGTTTGTGTATTTAACTTCCTTACTCAGGAATCTATCAAAATCCACAATATGATGAAAGAGTGTAGAAATGCACTCTGGACATGTTTGTGTATGTGTGTGTTGTGTATGGAATCCTGTAAACACTCACTCTGCACTATTCTCTGGTAGACTTTAGCAGCCGGAGAGTCAGGTACTTCAGAGAGGAAAGATTTGCCCTCGTCACAGCTTCGTGCTATCCTCGGGTCTAGAGGTATTTTACCTAACAGAGGCAGATTTAGATCCGCACACATTTGCTCGGCGCCTCCGCTGTTGGGAGGGAAGATCTGTGATGTGTTCTGCAAATGAGAGGACCAAGAAAAAAAAAAAAAAGAAAAAAAAAAAATCAAAACTATGTATGCATTTTAAGATTCTACGGAACCTAAAAATTCACAAAACTCACTCTAGAGCCACAGAAGACCTTATACAACTGTTTTCAGAGGCCGAGTAATACACCTCATGACAAATACAGTGATGTTCATGTGTAAAATGGGTGGTGCGGCCCTTTAAAAGTTGAGTAACTACAATAAAAATACCTACAGATGCTACACATGTCTTTTCATGTGGGATGGGGTAGACAGACTTAAATACGAAAATGTGTTGCAGGTAGGAGTGAGCAGAATCGACCCCGGAACAGATGGGAAAGGTTGGTAAATCTGTAAATCAGTCAGTTTAGTGAATATAATTTAAGAAACCTTAAATCATCGTTTTTGTGTGGCTGTTGGCCTGGCGTTCTCTCGCAGCTGGTACGTCAACAGAGAACTGCTTCACAGTGCTAGCTCTGGTTTTGACTTGATTCAGACTGCAAGAGAAACGCTTTTGATAGCACAGTCTACGCACCGAGAATACTAGGTGTCAAAAATATTTCAACTTTACTCCAGACAACGGCCAATTTCAACTTGTTTTGATGTATCAAATGGTGACCTCTCTGTGGCTATGTTGGTTTTTAACAAATCTATCCACCCTGTTGCAGTTTGACCTATAACCAATGTACCTTTTTGTGTGTGTCTGTTCAGTGGTTTTTTTTTTTTTTTTTACACAAAAAGTCTAGACATACATTATTCTTGCATTGCCTGTGCGATTTACCCCACTGGATTAGATAGTTTTCCAATTTCTGTGACAGATTCACCTGAGCTTTAGTCTGCTCTCTACATAGTTGCTTCCCAAGCTTATGTACTGTAAATTTTCATGGTTTTTATCTTGTTTGATTGTGCTCTGTGCATGTGAATTTGTCAGTGACCTTGCATTTAGGACAGATAAAGCCGCTCATGTTCTCCACCACTCCAATGATTGGCAGCTTGACTTTCTGGCAAAATCTGATCTCCTTTCGCACATCCTGCAAGGACACTTCCTAGAGAGAGAAACAGAAAGGGAGAGAGAGAGAGAGAGAGAAAGAGCGCCAAAGCAAGAGAGAAGGGGGAGAGAGATTGACAGATAAGACAGAGGACAGGATAAATGGGGACAGAGAGGAAACACGCCTCAAAAGAATGAAACAAAAGAATGAAAGAGTTTAAGTTGCTATCACTGTTCCCTTTAGAAAAGCTGTTCGATTAGTTCCCATGTTTAAATGTGTTGAAATGTTTCAGTAAGAGAAAATACTCTAATATCAAGACCTCAGCAACTCATCTCTTGATGTCAAACAGACTGGCCAAATTCCTTGGGTAATTCCCACCTCGGAGGGTGGTTAGTTTTGGTTAAGTGAGACCTGAAGGAATGAGGAAGTGATTCTACTGCTGTCTGACCTCACAGCTCCCGACCTAACTTTAGTATCAGGAAATGTTTGCTTTGAAACAAGAGCAGAAACAATTTAAATAAGAGCACAAACTCATTTTGAAAGCCAGTGTGCAGGGATAAGACTATTACTATGTATTTTTACATACTGTCAATAGATTTGTTTCAAAGCTCTTTTTCTTTTGTCCAGAGCACTCTAGCTTAAAGATAGTTAGTTTATATCCTGAACACACAGGAAAGTTGGGGATTTTTTTTTTAGCATGCTAACAAGCTAACAGACTTCTTTTTTAGCAACAATGATAATAGCTAACTGCTAACGTTAGCTTCTACTTGATACTGTACATAAACTGCAGTAAAAGCACACTTGCTATCAGTTTACAAACTGAGAGCCTCCAGTATGCTGTGGACATTTTTAATCAGTATTGGGTCAGATAGCTGGACTACTGAGCATTGTCTTAGTAATGGCGATTAGCTGGGTTAATTTACAGTATGAAGCTGTATGTATATATTTATGAAACGGTTCATGTATATATGTGTGTATCTGTGTGTCTAAAGGTCCGAGTCTGTACTGTTGCTATGGTAGCACACTTTCTGCCACCACATTAGGTGTGTCCCCTTGTCATAAAGACAGACAAACAAACCAGAAGTACATGTTTTCGTGTTGTAACGTTGCCTGGTTATTCCTACGATATCTATGAAGGGTAATTCAAATGTTGTAAACTTAGGCTAGTAAAAAACTTTGGATAAGATTAGGAGAAGAAGTTTAAGTGCATCCTGGAATATAGATAGTGTATATTATATATTATACTGAACAGTTGTTTGCAAAAGTTTCACCCCCCTGGGGAAATTACATATTTTGTTGATTTTTGAAGTGAAAAGAAGTAAATACAATCACTGTAGCAAATAAATATTTAAATTGAGTGTTTCTTCAAATGTTAAAGCATTGTTACTACATTTCATGAAATTAAAAAAAAGAAAGGAGTTAAACAGAAACTGTGGCATGTGCAAAAATGTGGACACCCTACCAAGTCAGTACTTAACTACCCCCCCTTTGGCAATTATCACAGAATGCAAACCTCTTTTTTATTCTTGATTCCTTCCCATAGATCACTTCAAATTCTGAGATATTATCAGGCTGTGTTGCACACACAGTGAGTCTAAGATCTACCCATAAAATAAAAGGTTACAGTGCCATAACGTTTGAAGAAAGGCTCATTTTTTAAATGTCTGTTTGCTGCAAGGTTGCATTTAATTCTTTTCACTTCAAAAATCACCAAAATATGTAATTTCCATCGGCCTCATGTACCTCCTCCCCCCCAAATTACTTTCCACTAGCCCCTAACAATCGGTACAGTCGGTACATTACTACATTTAGCTGGGGGTTAAACATGTAGCTGGAGAAAGGACTGGTGAAAGTTACAGCAGTAGGGGATTGAGGGGTTTTCCAGTTGAGATAAAATGAGATCACCCCTAACTTAAGACACTTCCAACTACACTTTGTAATGGACTTCCAAAGTTACCCCTCTTCTCTTCTACTGTTGCTTTCTTCTTTTTTGAATGCTGAATATATTCTAGGGCAAATTCTAGACTTAAGTTCTTTGCTCTTGATTATTAGAGACATTACAATGTAGCCTAACGTTTAGCAGAGATGTCACGATAGCAGCAAAATCTCATGCAGCTTTAACAATGTTGCGTTTTGAGTATGTGATTCTTGCTTTTAATCACACTGGCAGATCTCATTTGTTGTCTGTTTATCTTGTAGTGACTTTTACTGCAACCATCACTCATTATTACTCTCTCTAGAGTGACATGAAAAACTACCAGCTAAACGAACAGCGCCAGGTGGTTGAAATTCATTCTGTAGGAAATCACCAAGTGAAGTACAAGTAGTCTTGAAAGTATTTACAGAAGACAACTGAGGGCGGAATTTCCCGTTATATTTGCTGTTAATGTTCCTGCAATTACTGTCATAAGTTATACATTTGAGCATGCGTGTCTGCACCTGCGGTGTGGTGATTATGACAGCTCCATCAACGTGGGTGGAGCTAAGGTACTGGACAATTGACAGGTGTTCGTCAGAGGTGCCGGGGGGGGTATCCACGATGAGGTAATCCAGCTCCCCCCAGTCAACGTCCCTCAAAAACTGCTTGATCATCCCTAATTGGAGACACCACACAGGTTACAGTGGCACTACATACGGAAAAAGTAAAATAACTGCACGCACACACGCACAAACGTACCATTCTTTTTGGGTCCTCTCCAGATCACAGCATCATCGGGGCTACTGAGCAGGAAGCCGATAGACATGACCGCCAGGTTGTCATCCACATACTGCAACATGCACACGCACACACAAATATACACATATTTATGATATACACGATAATTTCTTCGGAGAATTAAACATTAAAAAAAAATACAGCAGCATCGTTTTAATTGACTCACCACAGGAGACCAGCCTGAGCCACTCTGGTGAACCTGCGCACAAGAAAACAGATTACACACCTACTCCGAAGTCAAAGATTGATTAAAAAAAAACCAAAAGAAAAAGGAGGTATGAATTGAAAGAATAAATACTATATGTGGTGGAAAAAAACTTTACTTGGAGTAATTTACGTGGAAAGAATCTCAATCTGGGCTGCAAAAATGGAGGATAATGGACACCGTCCTTTGCAAAACTTTTTCAAAAACTAAGCCTCAACATACTTGTTCTCCTTCCAATCCCATGATCCTTGGAATGGATGGACCACAGATATCTACATCCAGCAGGGCAACCTAAAAACAGAAGAGGGGAGAGAAAGCAGAAAAAAAAACCACTCCTTAGTCTCTAGTGTAGTGGAGTCTGTGACAGGCTGAACTGATCTTAAACCTAGGCTTATTTTTTTAATCCTGTACAAATTTCTGCAACAAGCATTGAGGGTGAGGAAGCTGACCTGTTTTTCTCAAAGGCTACACAGAGGACATCAGTGAGGAGGAGGAGGATGGCTGACAAGTTTGTTGTTTTACTACAGCAGCTACATGTGCAGCTAAAAGTGGTTTTGTAGAGAAGTAGTTTTAGCAGAGATATTGTGAGGGGTTCAGTTCTACTGATATGTAGTGACACATCAGAAGCATTCAATCTCACAGAGTGAAGGAATGGGGTAACGATTAGGACAACTGAGTATGAAAACGTCCAGTAGTAACACAAGTATGTTCCATTCACACTAAGCCAGCTAAATCTGAAAACGGATTTTTCAAAAATCTGGTTTGACCTTCCATACTAAAATCAGCCAAGTTCTATGTTTTACAGGAAGCTGTTCATGTGTTACACACTGCAAACTACACAGGACCACAGCTATACAGCAGCTAAACTGGGTACATGACGAAGTTACCTCGTAAAGTACATGTCTCACTCACTTGATTCAGGAATTGTACAATAACATTGTACATTAACTCAGAAAATGGCAGTTAAGGGAGCTGGTTTTAGCTATGTAATTTGTGGTTCAGAGAACAGATTACTCATTACTAAAGAAAGATTTTGGAAATACCACTGAAACAGTATAGCCTACAGTGGTTTTATCAATATGCTTATAGTCTAGTCACACATGCCATCATCACAAAGACGTATTTAAAAAAAAAAAAATTCAAAATCAAATATACAGTTAGGTCCATAATTATTTGACAATGACACAAATTTGGTCATTTTGCCTCTGTACACCACCACAATGGATTTGAAACAAAACTTTCAGCTTCAATTCAAGGGGTTTAACAAAAATATCGCATTAACCGTTCAGGAATTACAGCCATTTTTATACATAGTCCATCATTTTCAGAGGATCAAAAGTAATTGGAAAATTGACTGAAAATCTGTTTCATTACCAGGTGTGGCCTGTTCCATCATTATTTCATGACATATTGAATTTGCATTTCCTAACTGTTCATGGGAACTCTCGATATTTGGTCCAAAGAGGTGTTGATGCAAATGGAGGAGGCCATAATTAGGCTTAAAAAACAAAACAAGCCTATCAGACAGATAGCAGAAACTTCAGGAGTGGCCAAATCATCAATTTGGTTCATCGTTAAAAAGAAGGAAATGCATTGGTGAGCTCAGAGACAAAAAAAAACACCTAGAAGACCATGGAAGAAAACTAAAGTGGATGATCGCAGAATTGTTTCCCTGGTGCAAACCTCTTCACAACATCCAGCCAAGTCAAGAACACTCTGGCGGAGGTAGGTGTATCACTGTGGAAGTCTACAATCAAGAGATGCCTTCATGAATGTAAATACAGAGGATTTACCACAAGGTGCAAACCACTCGTAACACTTAGGAACAGAAAGGCCAGATTATACTTTGCTGGAAAACCAGTTCTGGGAGAAGATTCTTCAGACAGATGAAGCCAAGATTAACTTGTACCAGAATGATGGGAAGAGAAGAGAATGGAGAAGGAAAGGAACGGCTCCTGATCCAAAGCAAACCACATCATCTGTCAAACGTGGTGGAGGGAGTGTTATGGCATGGGCATGTGTGGCTGCCGATGGAATTTGGTCACTGGTGTTTATTGGTGATATCACTGCTGATAGAAGTAGCAGGATGACTTCTGAAGTGTACAGGGCTCTACTATCTTCTCAGATTCAGCTAAATGCTACAAAACTGATGGACAGTGCTTCACAGTACAGATGGATAATGACCCAAAACACACAGCAAAAGCCACCCAAGAGCTTCTCAAGGCAAAGAAATGGAATATTCTTTAATGGCCAAGTCAGTAACCTGACCTCAAGCCAATTGAGCAGGCTTTTCACTTACTGAAGACGAAACTATGGGCAGAAAGACCCACAAACAAGCAGCAACTGAAGGCAGCTGCACCAAAGGCCTGGCAAAGCATCTCAAGGGAGGAAACTCAGCATTTGGTGACACCCGTGGGTTCCAGAATTTAGGCAGTCATTGACCGCAAAGGATTTTCATCCAAGTATTAAAAATAATCCTTATATTTATATTTATGTTGGTTTGTCCAATTACATTTGAGCCTCTGAGGGACTATGTATAAAAATGGCCGTAATTCCTAAACGGTTAATGTGATATTTTTGTTAAACCCCTTGAATTGAAGCTGAAAGTCTACACTTCAATCACATCTTGATGGTTTTGTTTCAAATCCATTGTGGTGGTGTACAAAGGCAAAATTATGACAACTGTGTCACTGTCCAAATACTTATGCACCTAACTGTAAACCATTTACTAAAAAACTTTTTTTTTGTAATAACAACTCTATGGCTGCATCAATAATCCGTAAAATATACTATCAATGCAATAGAATTCCAGTAGGAATCACTGATATCACATCTATTTTTCTCAGGTAACTTATCAATTCACATGTATTACCTGCTTATATCACTGTCCTTGCAGGACATATGCTGGTGCATTTAATCATTCAGTATGTGGTTGTTATGAATTGACCTCTTCAGTTTGTCAGATAATCAACAACCCTCTTTCTTGATGCAGATGTGGCATTTTTTAAAGTCTAATTATACAATTTAATTAGTCGGACACTTGTGTGTTAAATGTTACCTTAATAAGATTATACATGGTGACAGATAACTTTTTAGAAATGAATAATGTGATTTGAAATCTTCCCTAACATTGAAGTTTCTGACCTGGAGCCTCTGTTAAACCGTGTCTGCAGTGACCTCTAGTGGCATTTAGAGCAGCTCTGCAGAACACAGCAACTGGATTTAGACTAAACATCAGATACAGTGTAAACTGCAGCTTCAAAAAGGCACAGCAAGGGTTTAACAGATCACTATCACGTTTTCTTCCAGACAACACAGGTTTGAACTCATCTTAAACCTTAAAAGAGGAAACAGTCATCCAGTACCCCTCCTTCTTCGACCCTGAAGAAAAAAATATTATACCAGCAATAATATGCGTATAGTTCTGAGTTTAAACAAACAGGTTGGTAGCCAGGTTTCATTTTTTTAACTACAAACTGGTGTCTCACTGATTTGCATGGGCATAAATGAGACACATTGCAAAACATTACCTCCTTTGTGCTGTCACTTGTCAGGGCATGGGCCAGGTGAGCACTGAAGGTGCTCTTCCCTACTCCTCCTTTTCCAGACAACACAAGGATCTTGTGTTTGACTGTTGACAGCTTCGCTCCTATCTCTGCTATGGCTGAGATGAGAGACAGGGGGAGGAGTTGAGGGATGGAGATGTGTGAAGCAGCAGCACAGGAATTTCAAATGAGACAAACCAAGGGTTCAGTGAAATAGCTTTAAAGCCTCCCTGTTGAATTTAAATTGGCATAACCATGGGTCACTAGATTCAAATTTACATCCACCACTAATCCGGCATGTATTTGCTGTGAATTATATAAGATTAGCCCTAATGTATAAATCAAATTACCACAATATCAAGATGTGATAACAGTCTTACCAGGGTCGGGAGCCTTGGTGGCTCCAGAAGCACACAGCTTCTGGTTGGGGCAGCCCTGACATGACGCTGACTTTCCTGCTTGCTCACTTGTTGTACCTGGACAATCTGAAAGGATTAAAAGGAGTCCACTTATTTGTGAGCTGGCTTCATCAGAGCATCTTAAACTGATCAGAACGAGCACCTGTTCCGGGCCTGCTTCAGGTGGCTAAAACTCAAGTCTACAGTTGAACTGCATTTCTTTAACTTCATTAACCCCACCGTCAACTGGTGGGTCCTTTCAAACTCCTGATGTGCAGAAAAACTCTGATCAAACCCACATGACTTTCTTTAAATTCTAGCGGAGATGCTGAAGCATCCAAACACACTAAACACGTCAAGCTGAATTTTGGGGAAATGCGCATAAAATCATCGCACAAGACATCTGGAATATTTCCACTTGATGGACTGGCCTAGCCATCAAAAACATGTCTTGGGTTTGAATGTTTCTCCCTGTGCAAATATCCTATAGTTTCAGTTTAGAGGTGAGTAAGATGACTAAGAAGCTGATTAAAGGGGAGAGCAACTTATATTATTCATACAATTTCATATTGCAGAATAATGTGATGATTTGTGGTGTGCGACCGAGAAACACAAGATGGTCTTTTTCCACACTGATCCGGACGCCGACAACCGTGTCACAATGACGCAGCAAAATTTCACGCAGCACTGTGGCATTTCATTACAATATCATTCAGCACTGTTTAACTGGTCGTCTGTATTTATTATCTCTGGTTCCGGCAAAAAAAAAAAAAAAAAAAAAAAAAGACCAGTTTTTGCAATGGCATTAATCCGCTGAAGTTTATCTAATTTAATGGTTGGGAGAAAAACACTTTACTAAGTGCGTCACTGAACTTCAGAATTCAACAAGCGATTTGTTATTCATTTCAATGAAAACGCTCCCAGCCCTGTACGTCCAGATGGGAATATTATAACCGATAAACCTGCCGGGATATAGAAATCCTGAAAATTAACAGATATATTTCAGGTGTAGTTAGTGTTGTCAACATCAGCAGACACGTTTGTTTAAAAACACAACACAGCCTTGCAGTGACACAATATTGTAAAACGCCAAATCGTAAACCGACTCTATTGTCTTGGGGATGAAAGTTCAAGTTAATTTAAGTTAAAAAAAAAAAAAAAAACTCACGTTCTGGAGCATTATCTGGTACGTCAGCCATCTTTACACAGTGTGCTCCCGTTAAAGTCTGCCCCCTTCGATGGTTCCGGATACGCACGACATGAAACTTCGGGGCCGTCGTATGTACCTGCTTCTGTGGTAACAGAGGTGCCGTTTGAGGCAGCTCGGGGCAGAGTAAAAGTGCCAGGCTCATATGCCTCATTACTTTTATGATTCAGCTGAAACAGGCTGGATTTTGGCGCCATATTCATTTAATTCTAGCAAAAAAAAATGTCTAAAATGAGGATTTTAAGTCCATTTCTTCCACTGAAATTTGCCAGAAAGTATGCATAACAAGAGCACTGAATATAAACTATAGAAATACTCAAGAATAAATTCGAAAATAAAGGTGGAACATTTTGAGAAAAAAAAAAGTTATGGGAATTACTTTTTTTTTCAGAAAAAAAGTCATATTATGAGACTGGGGTCATACTGTATTTCAAGCGAACGGTTCATATATTTTCAAATAATATGAGTCCTTCTCACAACCAGCTCACTGACTGTGAGCAGGACTTTGGCAGTGGAAATGGTATATACAGTGTTAAAGTTATTGTTAGATGAGATGATACAGATTGAGGTAACCCCCTGCTGCTGTCCCAGTCCGTGCGGCTGCATCCACCACTATCTTCCACCTTCTCTAAGGGGCTTGCCACCCGAATCTTGACAGATACATGATGAAAGTTAACACTGCCAGTTGCCCAGTCGGTCGTAAAACATGGCTTCTATCAGCTACACAGATTAATTTGTTTTCTAATGAATTAGTTACAAATAATGAATAAAATTTACAGTTTACAAATACAATAAAATACAATATAGTGAGAGTAAGTACACACTCAACCTTTAAGTTTTCCAGTATTTTTTTCACTCGGCTTGTTTTGGTTACATAAAAATCTTGAACTAAGTCATCAACATTCTTGTCTTCCTGCCTTTTACTTGTTCAGTTACACTGTTTTCTCCATTAAACTCTCAGAAGAAACATTACTTTTTGTTACAGTATTCATTCATGGTAAGAAAGGAAAACATTAGTGACGAATTTCTTTACCGTAGCAGTTTACTCTAACACATTTGAAAAAAAATTCAGCTTTGTTCTGTTCCTACTTTTTAATCTGTGTGCTACACCCCTCTATTTCTTTTAGGGATTAGTTTTATCATATCTTATATAATTCACTGCTTTTGACATTTGCTAGCAATTGCTAATGCCACTTTTTTCACAGCTCTATATTCATAGCTGGGTTGTAAAATCCTGAGCTAGCCCTAGCAGCTGCTATCCAACCTTGTGTGACCAGTGTTTGCATACTATCCACTTAGTGACGCCAGATCATTCAAAGACAGCCTGACTTGAACTTGCTTCATTGCATAGCCTCCAAACAAGTTGGCCCTCAGAGGACGTATCACAGAATGCACATTTCTGAATATACTGAAAGCCCACTCATCATGTCTGTGAAGATTCTCAGTCCCCCCCAGTCATCATATTTTCCAACCATAACAATGAGGTTTTATTTTAGCAGACACATGTGCATTTACAGTTTTAGTTGGGCCACCAAAAAACAGGCACTTTTTAAGTTTATTTTGCTTTGTTTTATAATTAAGGTTGCACTCAGTTTATGTTTCTATGCAATAGTCCTGTCAAAACAGAGTGAAAAGCGACACATTGTTAAAACTGTTCACACTGTTACAAAAAAGTCCTCATGAAAATCATTTCCTGAATTTTTACAATAATCACTTAAACAATTCCTGTGCTTTGTTTAATTGAAAACATTATTTAATGCAGTTTGGTGTAGTCTTTTGAAACTGTGAATTTAAATTTCAGTGCAATCTGACAGATACATTTGATCGGAGCAGTCCTACTGTATTCTGTGTGTCATAATATCTCACATCATCCAAGAGTTATATTATCTTGTACGTATCAGTACTATTTAATTCAAAACTGGACAGGGGCAGCAGCGGCTGATGAGCTGTGCTGTGGAAAGAGCAGCACGGGTACAACATCTTAAGATCACGCTGTGCCAGTTTTTGGTGTGACCGGGCCTTAACACAATACGAAACTGATATTTAATTTTACCCTCTCTCTAGATCTCACTTTATGGAAAACACTAAATTTAACAGTGTCAGCTGCCGTGGGAAAAAGAGCAGCCGACACATTACCAAAGGGAACTGAAGCTAGAAAAAAGTATTTTACGGTATTCCATCTAGTAGCATTAACTCAGCATTCACTATTCCTCAATACTGTGTTTAACACATGATCATTACTGTTAAACTGAATCAGCAGCAGGAAGTTGATTTATTATCCTAGAACTGTGCCCACTAGGGAGTGCTGTTGATTCAGTTATGTCAGGAAAAGGTATCATCATATAGATAGACACAGGAAAAGAAAGAGACAGAGACAAGGAGAAGGGGATTCCATTATTGTACATGCTCACGTTTTATACAAATTTGAAATTAAAGTTGCTGAAGTGAATAGACATGAATTTATTTCTGAAAAATTATGCTGACACAAAGTATGCTGTAATCCAGTGCAATTTTGAAGCTGCTCTATTTGGCATTTTAACGTCATTTATTCCCTTTATTGCGAAATAAGTGGGGAAATATTAATGTGAAGATATCTGAGTACAATTAACATTTAATAAAAGTGAGAGATATGAGCGACTTAGGAGGACCTCAGAGGACATTTACTGTAAAGTGTAATGGGTACTAATATCCTCAGGAAGCATTGGCCATGCAGTTGACATTATTTAAAAAAAAAAGTGCTGCACACAACATCTTTCATTTGCGGCACTTGTGGCATCTTTCTCCACTTCTCTAGCCCTTTTCTCACTCTTCTGATAGGTGTGTGAGTGTGTATTGCATATCACGTTAGGTGGGTCTTTGCAGTCCACAGTTGTTTCTATTCAAACACATTTAACCTTTTGGAACAAGCTGTATGATTGGCTCATTGACATTTCCGGATGAGGTGATTGGTCAGAAGAGCGTCATCTGTCTGGCTTTGCAATCGGGGAACAAAGATAAGCATTAGATGTGAATGTGTGTGAATGTGCACGTCTCTGTTTGGGTACATCTGTACAATATATGTGTATGTAAAACAACACGTGTATACTAGTGTATTAGGTGTCTATGTAAGTGCGTGTCTGTGTGTGTTTGTGTATCTATGTGCCTTCTCCTCCCCCAACTATTTGCCCGTTCAAGCTTGTGTAATGTGATATTTTCTTTGTGTTGGACAATCCATCACTAACTGGCAAACCTATTCACACAAACCATTAACAAGCTGTATTCACTGCTTAGCACTATTTTCACAGTCATGTTAAAGATTATAAATGGCATTAAGACCCCGGGTAGTACATATTAGCTAAAATTACATTAGTAAGTTTCCATAAAATATGACTGATATATCATGGCTGCATGGGCTTGTCCTGGATTTCTAGTTACAGATGAAGCTGTTATGAATGGACATTAAGTTAGAGATGTCATAGATGCAGAAAGACTAGAAAAGTCCTTGAGTGACAGCTAGTACATATAAAAGTAGACATGAAAAGCGAGATGGGGACAGACACTGACATAGACACATACAAAGACGTAAACAAAGCAAGCAAGGGGTGCAGAGAAAGAGAGAGAGAGCAGAGAGAGGGGTGTAATTAGGTGTGTAATTCATCCCTCGAGGCTACATGTAAGCAGACACAACCAACAGTATAGCTGGACACTGTAGTTTGCTGGAGTCGTTTATGAAATGGCTATAATATCCTTCCTTTCTCCCCTTTGCTATTCCTCCCCTGCCTCTCCATACCCTATAATGGAAGTGCTAAAAAGGTTGAATTAACTCTTTGAATAGAGAGACAGAGAGAGAGAGAGAAGACACTCAAAGCAGATGGGAAAACAAAGTATATATTTCATGCATTTATGGAATTTATTTAACTCCTATTGTGGCACTTAATGCCCATGTCTATTTGCAGATCACATATAGCTTATATTAGGTATGTATTGCATATTTGTAGAATACAGGAAGAAAGTCAATAAATGGACATTCAAACAAATGAGAACAAGACTCTGGTTGAAAAGGAACTACATTTAGCATGTGTTGGAAAAGTGCTGAATCTACATAATGAGGTGGTAACAAATGAAAACCCTGCAGTGAGGAGATCAGTGTTGACGCTGCAATGTACAGACAACATTTTGGAAAATATGTTCATTTGCTTTCTGGTGAAGAGTGGGGTGAGAACATTGATACCACTCTCATATTGACACGGTAAAACTGCACAAAACACAAAAGACTGGGAACAGGAGAAACAACTAGCCTGGCTCTGTCCAAAGGAAACAAAATCCATCTACCACCACCTCTAAATCTCAGTAATAAACACATTACATTTTGTTTTTTTATGTTTGTAGAAAAACTTAAGAACTGAACTTTTTCCAGGAGGCTGTGTGTTTGACTATATCTTACCTGGGAGCAGTAACGGGAAATGTGAAACTGCTCAAAAAATAGTCCCCATTTCCAGTCTTTGTGCTACGCTAAGCTAACCAGTTGCAGGTTGTAGCCTTAAATTTGATGGGACAGATATGAGAGTTGTACCAGTGTTCTCATCTAAGTCTCCACATCTAAGCAAATAACGGTACACCAAACTATTCCTTTATTGGCATATGTTGCAATAATTTTATTACAGAAGTTACAGTTAAAATAAGACTAACGTTAGCATGGCAACATGCTCACAATGACAACTAACATGGTGATGTGTGGCAGGTACCATTTTTACCATGTTCACTACCTTAGTTTGGCGTGTTACCGTGCTAGCATTTGCTAATTAGCATCAAACACAGACTACAGCTGATGCTGAGGTGAATGTCATTGGTTTTACAGGTATTTGGTCTTAAACCCAAATACTAGAAATATCTAAATTTTGACCCAAAGATGGAGCTAGATGAAAAGTCAGGGGATCACCAAAGTCATTCGGATTCATCCACTGGGGATCAACTGTATAATAATATCAACATTTGAATGTTTAGATATTTCAGCCTGGACCGATGTGCCGGACTGACCAACAAACAGATCGACTGACCAACTTTGCTGAGGCTAAAAGTGATGTATGTGTAATAAGTATTGATGTGATGCATGTGGTCTCCTTAATAAAACACTGGATTATACTCATATCATTAACTGTAACTGCTGTGGACATTTGGATTGGATTGGATTATTCTGAGTTTTTGCATGCACATACATGTCTATGAGCGATGACATCACCTGTCAAATCTCTCCCTTGCTCTCTCAGTCTCGCTCTCTCTCTCTCTCATACACACACACACACAAACACACACACACACACACACACACACACACACACACACACACACACACACAAACACACAGCGTTCAGTTGACTAGATAGCCCATCATGAAGTCAGACAGATTCTGTCCATTCAGCAAGTGGCCTACACACACACACACACACACACACACACACACACACACACACACACACACACACACAGAGAGATTCTGTGCACAAAGTTACTCAGCACAAAAGTTAAGCCTTGGCTGCACAAGCGGTCATCACACTGGGAACAATGCCACACAAACACACACACACACACACACACACACACACACACACACACACACACACACACACACACACACACACACACACACACACACACACACACACACACATACACACACACACCAGCCTTAACATAACTCACGCTTTTTCTATAAGGATTAACAGAAGGGGTTTTGTGGGAGAGAGTGCGTGACAGGGCAGAGATGTCACACAACTGAAGAGGAAAGAGGAAGTAAGTCGTTTATGGAAAAAAGATGGGTGTGATCTGGACATGCTGTTGTTAATGAGCTGCATGTGAAAACAATGAAGTACACCAGGAAACAAAGTGTTTTTAGATTTCATTAGATTTCATGAAGTGGTCACCCTTCTCTTTCTGTCTTTCATGAATACAAAAACAAACTATCACTGAATTTTTAGTGACCAACTTTTACAGAATGAACCTGGTAACGCAAATACTTTAGCAGCTGTTATGTTTCGAAGATTCAATGAAACGAACCTGACATCGCCCTTATGTTTTAATTCACTACTTGGCCTAAGCCAGTATACATATAGTAACACTACCATCAATTATACAGAAGCTTTGTTCACCACCTTCCAAATGTCACAGAGGTGCCTTAGACATGCACAGTATGTTATTGATTCTTTAAAAACACAGTAAAGAAAATAAAAAGTAGATCTTAATCCAGTGTGTCAGTCCTCCAGGTAAAGTCCTAGTCTTGTCTATGGCTGTGTTCAGACGCAAAACTGCCCTCTGGAACAACAATGAAAGGGGCTGCCTAGGTGTGGGTGTGTATAGGGTACAGTAACATGAATGTGTGGTTAGACATATTTGCATATTAATGTAACCTTGCTGCCAAAGTTCTCCTTTCCTTAACGAAGTGGTAATTTTTACCCAAATCAAGATGTTTTGACATATTTTAACCCAAACTATGATCTTTCCATAGTACCAACTAAGTTGTTTTTGTGCCTAAACCTTAAGCATAGTGTTATGAGATCATAACTAACAAATTATGTCTTCCTGCTGACAGAGACATCAGATCAGAACAGCCTTATATGTGTCGATCTGGAGGGCAATTACAATGTATTTTTCCATTTAAATTACAACAGTTGTTTGGATGAGCTCACTTCAGCAGCACACTGCTGTATCAATACAGTGGTCTTATTGAAATCAACGGAAGTCAGTGTGGGCTGGTGGTTAGAGAGCCTACTCCAAAAGCAACGACAGAATCTTACAAGTTGACTTCTTTTATCAACCACGCCTGTGTGGTTTTAGTTCCTCCTCCATCGTTCCTCTGTTTCAGATATTCCCATTTTCCCTCATCCCTCTCCCTCAGTTCCTCGTCTTTCGTCCTCTCATCCCCTCAGAGACTGTTTTAAAGTTTTTTTTTGCTGCACCTTGTTGGCCAACAGTCCAATGTCTGATCATACAATATGTCTCAGTTTATAGAGAGTTACAGAGATTTTGAAGTTTGCATTTGACATTTTAATTTAATAAACAGTTCACATGCCTTTATTTAAAGTTCTTTCCACACTCCAGAAGAATGTTTGTTATTCTGTCTGCAGTTAATGAAAATGAAATTACACTCACCCAGCAGCATTAAACACGGGCTATGCAAAACCATTGCTCACCAACATAAGGAGCACATTGTGGACATGCATGCATTTTTGTTCATCTTTTGTGTGTGTGTGTGTGTGTGTGTGTGTGTGTGGTAACGTCTTGAGTGACAACACGTGCAAATCTATATTAGTCACCCAACTAGATCTTACTTAATTATGGTTATTATTTCTTTTTAGAGAGAAAGACTGACGAAGAAGTTCACAAACAAAGAAGTGATACATTTTGGGTTTGGTAGAAAAAAATGACTTAAATCAGGCGCTCAGATGAGACTACAGTCAGCTAAAAGTTGGGTCACACTCATAATGTCCTGAAAGTATGATCACAGATGATGAAGTGCTGAGAAAGCAAATAAGGTGAATTAAAATGTTCTCCTAATTTACAAAAATGCTGAATCCCTGCAGCTGTACCCTACGATGGCCTGGGGAAGGTGCAGACAGCTAAATGCATTCTCTGATAAGCATGGAGTCGCAGGTCACTTATTCTCAGGGTCTGAGACCAGTAAATTACAGGAGTCTCTGGTGTTTACACTTCTGTTTTTGTAAAGAATAAACAGACAAGATGTGTTAATAAGTGAGAGTTAATAAGTGAGCTGGGAGGCAAATTTCTGTTACCTTCTGACTTAGCCTGGCTAGATGTGTCCCATTATTTGCAGTCTTTATGCCAAACTAAACTAACCATAGACATGATCCCTCAACAGGTTCCCACACACACCAAAAACATTACTGTGAAACCCACTTGCGCTCCACTACAAAATCTAGTCCACTGGCACACTTTACAAAACCAATGTGAAGGCAAGAAGAAGCGATCATACTTCTTGGCAATGGTCTTGTTTTTTTGTTTGTTGGTTTGTTTCTTTGACAAAATTATTCACATTCCCTCTCAACACAATGTAAAATTATTCATTTTAGAATGTTAGAGGCAGTATCTATACAATATTGTACTACATACAGTAGTTGAGCAATAGATAGCATTTGCACCCACACATACAGAGCAAATGTGTAAAAGGAATTTCAGATGCTTCTTGCAGTTATTCTGGTCAGTCTGAAGCCAAAGGAATCCAAGAAAGTGGCTCTATCTTCCTGCTTCCATCCCCGAGCCTCCATCTCACCGGCCTGCAACTTGAACCAGTGACCACATACAGCCCTGCACTCGCTGGACCAAACAAATCAGACAGCCCCTCCCCAACCCAAACAGCTAAGACCAGGGCTAACCCTCCATGGGCTGCAGCTTTTTACCTCATCCCTCCAAATCAGAGCTCAGCCTCAGAATGCTGCTGAGCTCGGAGTTCATGGATTAATGTTTTTAACTTTTGGTAGATGCTCCTAATGTGGCTCGATGCTCGTAATTAAGACAACAGCATCTTGTGAAGAAGTGACAACAGAAAGATTAGTGAAGTAGCAGCACTCACTGTGACGTTGTTTTAATATGGAGAACAATGTACTGTTGGCATGTGTGAATATAAGATGGTGGTGTGTTTTGGTGTGTTTTGGTGTGGGAGTAGCACGCTTACTAGACATTTCACCTGCCTCAACCTTAACACTTCCAACAGCCTCCATCACGACGCTGAGAGCAGGAAAGCTTGTGTACATGTGAACAAACAGGCACACATACACATATAGAATCTGACGAGGTGAGGGGTCATTGGAGAGGAGAGGTCATATGTTGGTTGATGGCGGTGTCCCCTGCTCCCTCTCAGATGTCCTGACTCACTGTCTGAACAGAATAACCCCAGAATAACTGTTGTTATCTCTCTGTCTGGCTTTATTATGTGTGTGTGTGTGTGTGTCTGAACTCAACAGCTGGAGGGCAGTTGTGATGATGATGAAAATATCTTAGTTCCAAGGAAGGAAAGCCAGTTATGTGTGGGTGTCCTCGCATGTCAGAGTATTTATGTAAAGGAAGGAAGATTAGCTGGGCTAACAGCCTATTTCTGTTCACACAGTGTAAGATAAAAGTGTTTTCCTCTGCATTTCTACACACATACACAATGGTCTTAAACTCTGAACACAGGATTTCCTGCCATTGAAAGGAAAAATACAATATCTGCTATATAGTGAAATAAATATACATAATCACAAACAGGAGCTGATTCCTGTAGCAAAGTAGGGCTATTTTTATCATTATTTATTTATTCCATTTTGCATTTGTAAAGCTTTTTAAATTACATACATTTTGACACTGAGGAGATAGTTTCCAAACCTTATGTTCTGTGTTTAGGGGCATCTCCTGTTTGAATCAGGAGGATATACAGGGATATACTGTAAGTTATTTAGCTGTCAAGTCAAGCTGTCAAGTGCACTTTTGAAATGCAACATAAATTAAACTGGAATAGGCTGAGTGCATTAGAGGCACACAGGGACTAAATCAAATAAATAGGCTTAGTGCATAATAACCCCTCAAGTAAAAAGGAAATATCTCTCAAAACTGGGGTTAGAGGACTGGTTCAACATTTTGGAAAATATGCTTATCCATTTACTGCCGAGGCGATCAATGCCGCTCTCAAGCGGGACTGTTTCTTGGCCGGGTTCGGTGACTCCCTGAACAAAATAAAAATAGCCCAGCACTTAACCCTCAGTTCATTTTTTTTTTGGTTTTTTTGTCTGGATTCAAAAAACCCACAGAGTACAGTGTGTTAATAAGTGAGATTGAGAGATGCTGGTAAGCAGATCTTAATATCTTCTGATGAGAACGGCTAGCTGTTTCCCCCTGTTTCCAGTCTTTAGGCTAAGCTAAGCTAAATGGCTCCTGGCTGTAGCTTTACATGAGAGTGGTTCCTAAACATGAAACTATTATTATTATATATGTTTGATACTTAGGAACATCCATATCTGCTTTTGAATGGTCAGTAATTAATTAATAATAATTTATTTGACAAATGCATTTTTACTGCAAATTATTATTTTCAGCTAGCAAAATATTTTCAGCATCAATACAAATTTATATATGTGTTCATAAACTATTAAAATGTATTTTGCACTCATTATAAAAATGATGTTTTTTACAGGAGTTCAGTTAATAGTACTCTTATTTTTGCTTTTTATTATTTTGTAATGCCATAAAATTGTTCTCAAAAACAATAACAATTCAGACAATGTGTTGATGAAAAAAATTAGCAAAGGTTTTCAATCACAGGCACACACACACACACACACACACACACACACACACACACACACACACACACACACACACACACGTAACCTAAATGTGTCAAAAAATATTTGGTTTAGACAGAAGTTTGTGATTATTTGATTAAACTGTGTGTGTCTATTGTGTACACACCTGGGTGTGTGTATGAGTGTGTCTTTTTGTGGGTGCGCCTGTGTTTGTGTGTCCATTAGCTGGGAGAGAAAGTGCTGGTAAACCATGATGACTGTGTGAATAACAGATCGCTAATGGCGGCCTTCTTATCAGTGTAGTACTTGTGCCAGTGGTCATTTCCTTGTTGACTTGTGGGGTTTGGGTGTTTCTGCTCCTTTTCTTTTTGTGTGTGCGGGTGTTTGCAAAGGAACAAACCCTGATATCGTCTTGCTCATGACCTAAAATTTGCAGTCAGCCCCCCCCCACTGTGCTTCTATGGACTCTTTCTGTGTCCAACATTGCCTCCTGTGGCCAGGTGTCTAAGCAAATGAATGAAAATATGGGGATGCAAATGCAATGGAAAGTAGCACGTGTTTGTGTGACTGTATGTGTGTGATCTTGTGTGTATCTCTACCGACAGGTGGAAGCAACATTGGTAAGAGGTATGTACCTGCTGAATTTTTTTTTACTTCTTTCTGTTTGCGTTCACGAATGCGTTCCCAGTGACCTTAGTTACATAATTAAAAGTGTCATTTCAACTTTCTTTTTATTTCTGAGACAGTAATCACCCTAAAGCGCCTCATCTTTAGGGCATGTGTTCCTTTTTTTTTTTCCCCCCAGCCACCAGTCCCCACTTAGACAGTTTTTTTGACCACCAAAAGTGGATCTCCAAAGTGGATACATTTGAAGAAATGTCTTGTGTTGTCACGTGCAGGGAAGACTCCCTTGTATGTGCTGTAGTATGTATGACCCTCCATAAAGCCACTATTTCATAATCAGGCAGCTGTTTGACATCAACTGTAAAAATGTTGCAATGACAGTGCCTCTATATTTCTTGTTCTATATGTCAGTGTTTATCAGAAAGGTTTGGATGATGGCATAAATGTACATCTTTCATCAAGCTAAAAATGGAAGAAGAGACTTAACATATTTAAAATTGTTTGCTGCCTCGCACTGAGAATGGAGAACACTGATTATGTGCAACAGTGCTAACACTGCCTGAGCCTAACCCAGAGGAAGGGAGGGAGGATAGAGGTGTAGAAAACATTTTGACCGCCAGCATTGTTCCATAATCACATCTTTCTGACTTGGTCACTATCACTGTCTGTTGCTCTCTGTATAATTTTCTACATATTTTTTCCTCTCCAGTGATAATGCTTCTATCCTCCACTATCTTCTATCTCATTTCTTTGTGTGGTTTTTTTCCTGTGCTGTTCAATCTGCCTCCTGCCGATTGCCGGCAGTAGTGGGCCTCGAGTGGACACACACTCACACACACTCACTAAGAAACACACACACACACACACACACACACACACACACACACACACACACACACACACACACACACACGCATGCATGCTGTGAGAAACAGGAACATGGGAGGTGGGGGGTGCTTCCTGTCTGGCTCTAGATCTGTGTGTGTTTTCATGTGTGTGTGTGTGTGTGTGTGTGTGTGTGCGTGTGTGTGTGTGTATGTGAATGTGTTTCTGGCACACATCCAGGTCGTAGAAGTGTCGGAGGCACTACTGTAGATGAAAGAAACAGAAGCAGCCTGTTGTAGGAAGCTC
Source organism: Xiphias gladius (assembly GCF_016859285.1). NCBI lineage: Eukaryota > Metazoa > Chordata > Actinopteri > Istiophoriformes > Xiphiidae > Xiphias > Xiphias gladius. The sequence goes on from NC_053402.1 coordinate 9,921,571, forward strand.
CAGTTAGTCTTTGTGTAAAGTTTCATGAAAATACATGCCTAAATATGCACGTCATATATTTTTAAATGACTAACATTTCACTCACTATTTGCAAGAAAATTTAGATTTAATCTCCCACTCTTACATACGTGCTGCACTGCTGGTCTGCGCAGGATGTCACTTCAGAAGGAACTCTATAAAAAGTTGTGCTAATGCAGGACACATGAAAGAAGGGCAAGGGTAGTTTGTGCCCTCATGTATTACCATTAAATTCAAGTCACAGAGCTCTGCACCCAGTTTTCTGAAAAATAAATACCAGGCAATGTTTTTAAAAATATACAAGGTCTAGAAAACACTGGCCACCGTTCTGAAGATAGCTAGAAATGACACATGACCTTGCTCTTTTTGTAAAACGCAACCTAATATTAATGCGTTATTTTGTTCAAAAATATAAATGTTGGAAATAAACATCAATTGATACGAATATAAATGATAATAAAGTTTTAAATTTTGGTTCACTTTGTACAACTTGAGTAGGGAGATATGCCATTTTGGGCTACCATAATTGTTTGGATGTGGAAAAAAAAGGCACAGCTTGGGATATGGGTGAAAAATCTTTTTCATTGGACAAGATGAAGATGATTAGAAGAAATGCTTGAGAATTATGGAAATGCATTCAGCACAGCAATAAATGTCAATAAACAACCTTCTGAGGTTTTTCAACGATTGCTGGGTATTTACTTTTTGGAGAATAAGGAGCTTATCTCTGTGACTTGAATGTAATACATGAGATGCACAGACTGGGGGTAGGGTAAGAGGTCTGGCCTTTGTAGCCAATAACAGTCCATAATTTTCTACAGATGTGCTTTTCACACCACTACATTTATTTGTCAGTGACAGTTGCTTTGCCGATTTGAAGATATTACACAAACATGAAACATTTTATAACTGTAATTCAGTGTTACAGATTAAACTACCCAATGTTATTTAAAACCTTTTAAAATAGCATGTAACCAGATATAACATGAAAATGTTACTCACATATATGGCATATTATATTATTTCTCTTTAATACGATAATACAGCACCCTGGAAGAGGGCATTTTGCATAAGCAGCACTTTTATCTGGTGATAGTGCTTACATACTTACATACGACTGGAAGGATTAAGTATTTTTACTTAGATAAAGGTTTGGAAGACTTCCTCACTTCGTCCACCATGATAGTCATGTTTGACGTGCACATGTAGATTTGCCGCAGTTGGGCCTCTTCCACGTTTTATGCAATACTCTTCGCTTCTGGGTCATATGCTGCTGGAATGGGAAAACATTCAAAACACTCAAAGCACTGTGTTTCACCATTTGGGATGGCTCTGTCTTGCTTCTGAAACTAAGTTTGCATTTATTATCATAAAATTTTACATGCTACAGTATATTGCTACAAATGGAGCACATCCCTTCATTACACTTTGAGTTTTGGGTGGAATTCCTCTTTTAATAAGACAAAAGCTCCCACTCACCTTTTGACAAAGAGAAAAGCATGGAGTGAGAACATCCATAATCTATTCACAGGAACACTTCTTAATGACTTTGTGTTGATGAAGGATTACAGAATAAAATGTGGCTTAATACTAAAGGAATGACTTAAATGTGAAAACTACACACAGAAGAAGCACAAGGCAGGGGGGGTTATTGGGTGGTGATGTGTACAACTTATTGTTTCCACCTATGGTTCGATAGCAGGTAACTGGAATATGTTGACAGTGACGTACAGTGTAGTGTGTGTGTGTGTGTGTGTGTGTGTGTGTATTTATGTAAGTGGGTCGCTGATGTTTGCGGTGTGACACTTGACACCTGGCAGAGAGGTGAAACTTGTTCCCACCACTCCTGTGTGTGTTCGTGTGCAACAGTGTAGTTGGATGAGAGTGGTGACGAATGTGATGAGGATTGCTTTGTTATTGGACCAGGCACTAGCTGTGGGCCTATGTATGTGTGCGTGTGCTGTTACATGCAGCAATGCTATGTTGAAATGAACAACAAACTTGCAGCTGGCTAACACACAGGTGGCAGACAGGCAATGATATCTGGTTTGGTGGTAATATTTTCCAAAAGACTACTCTGCCTATAAAAATCCTGGGATCTGTTTTTTTTTTTGTTTTTTCTTTAAATTTTGTGATATCACCTCCAAGGAGAGATAATCCTGCAATCGTGTGCCAATTCACAGGCATTTACTACTTGTAGGCTTTAGGAAACATTGACAAACATATACAAACATATAAATGGGAGAGAGAATGCAAGAAAATGTGTGTTTGGATGTGTGTGCACACACTTGGATGTCTACTAGCAGGTCTGATGGGGAAAAAACAGAGAGCGAATGAGAGAGAAGTTCCCTTGTAGTAAGTGTTACGATGTGGTGTCATCAGCTCAACATACAGATTCCATCCATTCTTCTCCTGACTGCACATCATATTATGTGTGTGTGTATTGCTAATAGTATACATATATTATGTGATACTGCTAGATGATGTGTATGAGTGTGTGCATACTGCATGTGTGCAAACATTCAGAGAGCAATTTTTGGTCTAACGAGAACTGCTGACCTTGGCAACCTGCTATTCGTACGCAGAAACACGAGGAGATTTTTTTTTAGAAAAATCCCAATAACCTTACTTCCTGCTGTCTGTTATAAGAACATGTATACATGCTGGGGTTGAGCAAAATCATAGTAATGGCTTTTTTAAAGCCTGAAATTCTTATTTTTAATCCAACGCTTGAACTCTTTGGAGACCTGAAAATATGCGCTGATCAGTGAAAAATCAACTGTGAACTGTCAGATTCTCTTGACATCAAGTCCACGTCCTTTTTTTTTGGGCCATTTATTCAAGCAGATATTAACATGACACATCTATGTTTCATTCCCCCCCCAATTTTAATTATGGCACTTGAACTAGGCAGTCCAGTGCCACTCTCGCTTCACTTCAAATGTAAAGATTTTTAACTTTGAATGTCAACCTGTGGACATCAGGCCAAACCATTCACACTCATTCTCGGTGGCAGTCCCGAGTTGCCAGGAAAATGCCAAGAATTATGTGCTGCAGAGACCTTGACAATGCCCTCTTCATTCCCTCACGCCATTTGGAGCTAACCGTTTCTGTATGACCCCACGAAAGAATCCTATCCAGTCACAGTGGTAAGCTCGGACCACTGAGTACAGAGGACAAAGAACCTGACATCCTGAGGTCACAATGTAAACTTAGTTTGCATGTTTGATAGTTGCTGAAGTTTCAGTCAAGTCTTGACTTTTCAGTTATTGTTTATTATTATAATTATTATCAATTATTTTGTGTCGACTCAGCCCCAGAGATGATATGCCTTTAGAGACGGGTGTGGCATTGTATAAACACAGGCTTTTTACACCCTCAGCAGTAAATTAATACAAACAATAATGCAGTGACACTGAGAAAAGTTGAAACCCTCTGAGAATTACTCCTTTGGAACAACATCATTAGACTGTCTTCATATTTGAAAGTGTGACCCCACAAAAAGACACTATGCCTCTACTGCACCACTCATTAAATTCCTGCCAGACCTTCGTTTATTTATCTGACCTTTATTTAGGCTGGTTGGTCCCACTGAGATTAACATTTGAAATTAAAGGAATAGTTTTACTTCTTGAGAAAATATGCTGTCTTGCTGAGAGTTAGATGAGAAAATCGATACCACTCACACATCAGTCAGTTCAACATGATGCTGTGGCTGGCAGCCGTATAGCTTAGTTAAGCAAAAAGACTAGAAACAGGGGGCAACAGCTGGCCTGGCTCTTTCCAAAGGTAACCAACACCTTTAAATCTCACTTGTTATTTCTCCTGTGTTTCAACTGGTACAAAAACCGAAGCATAAATATGGCATGTCGCAGTGTTTATGGGGAGTTAGTGCAGGACTATTCTTGGCCTAGTTCGGGGGTATTAATCTTCCCATCTAATTCTCAACAAAGAAGAAAAATTTTCTAAAATGTCAAAAATATCCCTTCAAATAACACCGATGTTTGCAGAGCCATGTAAAACATAGCATTTAGTCGAAAACCACACGGATCATGCACCGTACAAAAAAATGCAAACCTGTGACATCTCAGAGACGAGACTGCACGCATGACCAGCGGTGTCAGTGTAAAGCCTGGACCACTCGAGCAATCTCTGACCAAATATGCTTTTGTGGGTAAGAATGAGTGTAGAAACTGCCATAAAGGAAACTGTGCGCGACAGCTGGTGGTGCTCGACAGCGAGAGGAGCAACGGTAGAACTTTCCCTGCAAAAAAAAAAAAAAAAGCAGAAGAAGGGAATGATGACAAATATGTACATGTAGAGGAGAGAGTGAGAGTGCAGGGGAAAGTGTGTGCAAAACCTGCTCATATTCATTGCTCATTTTCACCTCTTCATTTCTCTTTTATCCACATTTCCTCCCATTGCTCTTCTCCTGTCCCCATTTTCAGCATTTGTTCCATTCTTCATGCCTTCCTCTTCTTCACTATTCATCCCTTTTTATCTTTTTAATTTCCTTTTGTCTCCCTCCCCGTCTGACCTCTGCCATTTTTTTTGCTTTTGTCTTTTTCAGTCTGTCTGCCCTGTGAGGAAACTGACTTTTAAACCTCCCACTATGACTTTTTTTATAGACATTTTTCCCGCCAAGCTCTAAACCTGTCTTCTCACGTGTCACTTTTAAACACACACTCTCTCTCTCTCTCACACACACACACACACACACACACACACACACACACACACACACACACACGCGCGCGCGTTTGTGCTTCTATTTTTGTGAGGACCCTCACTGACATAATGCATTCCTAATTCCCTTCCCCTAACTTTAACCATCACAACTCAGTACCCAACCCCAACCCTCAACCTAAACCTCAATCTAACCTGAACCCCTAAATCCAAGTCTGAACCCTCAAACAGCCTTTTGAAGCTGTGAAATGTCCTCACAACGATGGTTTAGAACTAAAATGTGTCCACACAACCATATAAAGACATGTAGATGGACACACACACTCACACACACACACACACACACACACACACACACACACACACACACACACACACACACACACACACACACACACACACACTTGCCAGCATATTAAATCCCAAACCACACCCAGCTTCACCTCTCGAACCCTCCCACGCGCGCTCACGACAGTGCCCGTGCCTGAGAACGTGCGCTTCTAACTTTTTTATTTTGGCACTGCTAGTAAGATCTCCAGCTCGCGTTTTGTCCCGTTTGGAGGCTGCTTTCTTGCAACACTTTTTCACTTTCCATATCCCCACAATTCCCCTTTCTCTTCCACCTAGACACACAGTCCCATCTGGAGCTCCACACAGCTTGCCCCTTCGCTCCGAACTCGGTGAGTAAACTGAGGTATTTTTGGTTTGCATATTGTCTGAATGCTGCGCGGAACTTTCTAAATGGGATTCGCGTCCCCTCCAAATCCAATGATCCACTAATAATTGGATTTTAACTGGAGCTCTGTCAGGACATGTGTACGTCTCCGAAAACTAGTATAGGTTTATTTTTATTTGTTAATATTTTATCACTGAGTAGTTTTCAGGAGGCTTTGCTGACTGAAGGTATTTTTCTTTTTACGCAGATCATAACTCAGCTTCTGGCTCCAAGTCTCAGACTTTGGAAATGAAAGGGGCGTTGTCACTCACCAGTGTGTGGGCCTGTGTGTGTGTGTGTGTGTGTGTGTGTGTGTGTGTGTGTGTGAGAGAGTTAACATTTATGTCTTTCTGAGTTCACAGAATCAGTGTTTAATGCGTCTCGAGGGAGGTTAATTGGTCTTTTTTCCCCTTTTTCTTTCCCCAGTTTACACAGGAAGTGTGTCCGTGTGTGTGTCTCACTGGGACTTAAAGTGTATCTGCTGTATTAATCATACGACTTTCCGGTAAAAAAAAAAAAAGTTCAGGTACTTTGTTTCTGTAAGCCTGCTAGTGTGGTAACACTAAATTCATATTCCTTCGGACTTTTGCTTTTGTTAGTTCCCTGTGACCTTATTTTTTGCAGTGCCTTGAAACAAGTTTATTTAATTGTTGCTGTTGCTTATTTTCGTGCAGCTATCTTTTAGTTTTGGGGGTAACACTACTTTAGGATTACGCAAGTGCAAGCGCACTATTAAACGGAACATAATCAGACGATCTTAGGTCTATGATCGTCCAGCGTCCCGTTGACGTGCGCTCTCTGCACCGTAACGCTGGAAACCGTTTCCCCAATCTTCCGCTGTCGGCTGCGTTTCAGCCGTGATGAGGCTGTTGATTGCGGTTGCGGGGGGGGAGGGGGGGACTGGGCTGCGTTCTCACCGGACAGTGTATCAGTGGTGAAGTTGCACGGAATCGGAGGGAGAATGGAGCCCGTGGAAAGCCACAGAAAAACGGTGTCATATGAAATGGGAAGGCTCCGTTATAAAAAAAAAAAAAAAAAAGAATCACTGGAAACTAATTTGTATCCCCCCTGTTGACATGCAGTCATGAACTGTTCAACAGAATGCATGGAAAAAAGGCAGAGACGGATGTAGACAATAACAGAATGTCTCTTCTCTTCTCTTCCAGCTTTTAGTTGAGCTTTGTAAGCCCCACAGTCATCAGACATGCAAATATGCGAAGTAAAGTGTTACGCGACCCTGGAGGCAGCTGAATGAATGGAGGCATGAATGAGCAGCTAAGTGAATGAATGAATGCATGAATGGATGAAAGTTTCGACGCGCAGCATGAAATGTGGTAGCTTTTTGATGGCCACTGTCGCTCATTCATATATCGTTGTAGCCAAGACAGACAATAGTCTCCGGGGTGCAGCTGATGGCGCGCTACTGGTCTTAAGAAAGGAATCTACAGTAAAGGCGGTGTGTCTGAGTCCCTGCAGAATCAAGTAGCAAGCAGTAGCAAAGCTCCCTAAGTATTTGGACAGTGCTGCACATTTGGTTACTCGCCTTCTGGCTCCTACTGTTTTGACGTGAGGGGACAGAAAGCCTCAAGAGCGCTCGTGCTAATTTGAAAGTATTTTCAGTCATACCGAACATAACCGGAGGAGAGAGGTGTGTGACATTTGATAGGGGGTGGATTAGTTGCGTGGGTTAGTGTGCAGTCTTAAAAGGTACCGACCGATGAAAACTATCAGGGAACAAGTGCAAAGTGACGGAGGGTAGAATAGACAAAAGGAAGAGAATTGGGGGGGGGGGGGTTCTCCTTTTTACCTCTCCATCAGGTGGTCCCCAACTTCTCTCTGCCATGTGGGAGTCATTACTCAGTGCTGTCACATTAGGAATGTGACAGCGGGCGCACGCACGCACGCACACACGCACACACACACACACACACACACACACACACACACACACACACACACACACCTAAAAACCGTGTTAGTGTCCAAGATGAAAGAATTCCTGTGTCAGAGGGAAGTCTCTAAACCCAGCAGGAAAACAGTTGTGTGCATATGTGTGTGTGTGTGTCTGTCTGTGTGTGCGTTTGTCCATTTTCTAGGTTTCTTATTCCGGAAGGAGGCATGTAGTACACACCGCACACACACACACACACACACACACACACACACACACACACACACACACACACACACACACACAAACAGCATATGCCCCTGCAACCATGTAGGCTTCATTGTTTACAACAACGTCTGCTGTGTTGACTGTCCATTCTCTCCTGTTATTCAACAAAACTCAACATAGCTAAAATATTTTATTTCTCAAGTGTTTTAAAACTTTATATGAACAGTGCAGATGCACTTAGAGATTTGTGAGTTATGGTAAAAGACTTAGTGGATGTTGAGGCACTAGGCTTGTGTTTTCAGTAATAAGATAGTTTCATGACTATTAAGTTTTGGTTGCTTCAAAAGTTTTTGTCAATTTGTGATGTGAATGCATCACCGTGAATGAATACCTCATTTGTGTGCAGTCAAAAATGTTGATCTGGGGTTTATGAACTCCTTAGCCACTAGATGTTTGCAGCTATACCTAAATGTGGCTGTAACGATTTTCTTCGAATTCAAATTGTCGACTACAGATCCTGAATTGCATTAATTCCCTATGTGGCGTTTCCACAGCCGGTCTTACTGGCTGTGATTTCAGGATGAAAAACCTTTTGTTGGGGGCTTCACCATTTACTTTTTGCATCCATCAAATTCAGTCAAAAGAAGGCTGTGTTTCTCGTCTGCATGTTAAGGAGTCTTTGAAGTGCGACAGCCATTTTGGCCATTGTGATGTA